>NC_059128.1:156029209-156330741 GCF_020740605.2 Lemur catta
CAGGAAGTTGATTATGTACCTATCTTTTCCATCTGTTATTTTATCAATATGGCTTCATTTTTTTCTTGTTTTTCTTTTTTTTAGAATAAGAATTAGCAGTAGTTACGGTTTCCAGGAGGAGTGGCAGCTTACAGGTAGGAGTGTAAGAGTTGGGTTAGGGTGAAAGAGGGAGTGAGGTGGGGTGGGGTACAAGAGTGGCTATAGTGAGTACAAGCCAAAAGAGAGAAGACAGATAAATGCTCACTTTCTGCCTTAGGCTGAAGTTCTTCTGAGATTTGTTGCTCCCTAGGTGATTAGAGGTGGGAGTTGCAGGAAGAAAGATGAGCAAGTGGACAAAATAGGGCCTTTGATGGGTATCTTGGGCCTCATTCCCCCAAACATACCCTGAGACAAGTGTCTATATAGCAGGTAATCCCAGCAGGTGGAGAACTGGGGACAAGTTCCCCTGGGGAACTCTGATTAACTGTGTAGAACAAACTTCAGCATTGTCCCAACTGAGGGGTGAGGCAGTGGAGTTATTGTTTTCACCAACTTTCATCAGTCTTAGTTGAGGGTGGGTCTTAGGTGTTACCTCCTAGGAATTTCTGGTCTTCCCTATGCATGAACTAGGTGGACTCCAGTGGCCAGAGAAAACCCTCAGTAAAAGAGTCACAGGGGCTTACTGATTGGAGTGCTCAGAAATGGGGGAGTGGATGGGGATATGGGTGGTGTACTAATAGTAACTGCTATAGTGCAAGACACAGGATGGATTGGAAGTGACTCAAAGATTCAAATATCCAGACAGGATAACTCAGTTTACATGTAGAGCAAAAAAGAATTTCTTCAGTTGAAAATAGATGTTCTTCCTAGTTCAGGAATATACCTCAGTGGGCAATCTGCACCCATGGAAAAAGTACTGTAGCAAGCTGTACGATTTAAATATAACGTTATACCATATCATATAATTCATTAACAGTTTCCATAGTAGAAAATAGAAGCAACATTATTCTGTTGTTTGCCTAACGTAGCTCCTTCACTACCACCATCATTTTCAAAATTATGTTGATGATAGTAATAATCTTACCATTTTAATAACAAGTTTTAAAAAAATAGCTAAGAATGTCCTCTGAATAGTTTCCTGGTAGAGAGGCATTGATTCCTCCCATTAGGAAGAAATCAATACCTAGTTATCAGTTTTAGATTTTATTTCTTCCATAATTAGCTTTGTAATTGTAACCTGGGGAATAAATTCTTTTAGCTTATTCCTTCCTTCTTTCCTTCATTTCTCCCTTTCTTTCTTCTTTTCTTCCTTTCTTCCCTCCTCTACCCTGCTTCCTCCCTCCCTTCTTTCTTTCCTTCATTTATTTTACTTGTTTGTATTTACTTTCTAACTCTTTTTATATTTGCTTTTAAGTTCAAGGAATTGGAGAGTTGAAAATCACTCCAGAGTTTCTCTGGGTTTCTGATTTCAATCTGGGATCAGGATGAGAATTATTCCTGCCTTCCAGCCCTTTCCAAAGGCTCCTCCTGACTGATTGCATTTGAGCTGCCTGTTTGCAATAGGTGTGCATGCAGTGCTAAGGAGAGGATGGAAGCTGCTCTGTTAGTGACCATCCAGAGTTTTCTATAGACTCTAGGATGGGCTATTCCCTTGCTGCTGCAACCCTAAGCCTGTGTTACCAAACTACCTGCCAAGGCAGCTTTGGGGCTGAGACAGATAGAATGGGGAGATAAGTCCAAGGAGATGGCTCAAATAACCCTAAGCACACCTGAGAGTACCCCAGAGGATGCACTGGAGGGAAGAAATCAGATATCAAAACCCCTAAGTGGAAATTTCCCAAAGCACTCAATTGACTGCTAACTGCTTGGTTCAAATGGAAATTCCCAGAGACCCTAAGGAGCTTGGTAGAGAGCCGTATCACTTGGAAGGCTGGGTTTTAGAGGGATGGTTTACTGTGTCATAAAAGTCAGACCTTGGTAATCTTCATAACCTCCTGCAAATCCAGAAGGTTTACAACTTCCTGTGATATGATTACTCCAAGTTCCCGCTGGTACCCAGATATGAAGCAGTTTCAATTAACCAGAATGTGTAGAGATTTAGTTATACCGCTTCATTAAATTTTTCTGGTTACAAAAGGTTCATTTTGTTTCAATTCTTATTTAAATTTTTTTTACCTTACTAGAAAGTCTAACGGGCAGACACATTTTATTCATTATTTGAGCCATTTCAGCATTTAAAATGGATCATTCTGACTATATTTTTCACTGTATACTATTTTTGATACAATTAGAGAAGGCAGATAGAATGTTAGATTCTGAATAGGTACTGATGTCAGCTTATTTTCTGATGTTTTTGTTCTTTCTTTAAAATTTCTGGGGTAATTAAGGGTCATAGGTAGTAAGGTTATGATGACTTGAGATATTGCTGTGGTAAATTTACCCTATGTTTATTTGCCCTTGTTTATAAATTTCTTTCGCTGTGATTTTAAGAGCTTTTCCATTTCACCTTGGTTCACCACTCTAGCTATATTGCAAAGCAACTCAAAGGCAAGGCGATCACTTGAATTCAATACAGCAAATGTCTCCTGAATGCCTGGGTGCCAGGCATCTAACTTCCCATATTACACTGCTTACTCCCTTAAGAATCACTCAATATATGTGTTTGGTGGACACATGAGTGGACTATTAGGACTATCATTGTGATGTCAGTGACTTGTCACTTTGTGTCTCTTTCATTTACAGTTCTTATGAAAATCTCCCCCAGTCCAAATATTGCCCCACACTACCTTTCAATCCTCTACTCCTGGGATTATTCTATTTTTCTTTCAAATACTGCAGCATTTTGGATGCCCAGAGATAATGGTTAGTCCCAAGAGAATCTGTCCACTGTCCACAGCCAGGCCTGGTGACACATGCTTCAAAGGAAGGAGATGTTTCAATCCCTTTCATAGCTTCCACTGGTGCAGAAATGGGGGACTGTACTAATACCAAGTCACACTTCCTGAACTGTTTCAAGAAACAGAGGAAAAGGCTTCCCTCAGCTCCCCTGTTCTTTAACACTGATGTTAAAACTATGAACAAGCAAATGCCTGGACAAGTTTACCTAGGAAATTCACAGAGCATGACTGGTTTCCCTACTTTGCTGCATTATGATATAATTCGTTTGGAAAGGGACATTCAGAGCCTTTTAGAAGTACTTTTTACGGAGAGGGGCCATAAAATCGCAATTCATTCTCTGTTCTACGGAAAAGAAGAATCACATGGGCCATATGCCTCTAGTGTTCATAAAGGGTTTTTTCAAGAGTTTTCACAATGGTAAATAAGTCATTTGCAACTTGAAACACATTTCCTTCTACAAATTACGTATGAATAGCACTATTTTCAAGTAGGAATTCCTTCCCAGAATGTCATGAGAAATCATTTTCCAAATCCCAAATTGTAAGAAAAATCATTGGTAAATCGAAAAACAGGAAAAAATATATAATTCCCCTGCAAAAATTAAACCTTAACAATCAACTTAGTGACTTATTGGTTCTCAGGAATCCACAGATGTCAAATGAAAAGCAAGAAAAGTAAAAGCTGACACCTGAAATCAAAGGTTAAGGCCAACATTTCTGGGCACCAGGACAGGGCTACATAGGAGAAAAATGGTCATTCTGATCAGTCACTCTTGTTTGTAGCTGAGCTGTTGCCCTGTTGTTTGTGTGCATAGCCTAAATACACAATATACTTTTTACAAATCCTATGAAAGGTTTTCCAACCATCGACAAGCTTGGAAAACAAAATAAGGCTTTAAATTGGCAATTTAGACACATGATTCGGTATAGTGACATTAACCTTGCTAGGATATCTAAATATTACATTATTTAAATACTACCAAATAAGGTTCACTACCATTTTTCAGTGTTTAAATATTCAATGTAGACTATAGCTCTTAGTAAATATTTATAAACTTAATATTTCTTAATTTATTAATCAAATATTTCTAGAAAGCCATAATCATGAGTTTTAAGAATATGAAGAATGTTGGACATATTTTCGAAGAAGAATTTAGAATTTTAGAAATTCTCAAGGATTCCAATTTCTTTTTCTTGAATCCCAAATATTAAAATGTATCAGAATGTGAAAACGCCAGTCGTTTGCTTTCCAGGCATAGCAAATGGACATTTACAGTATTCCCTGCCCAGCAGCCATGCCTTCTCCCAGGCCCCATGGCCCTCTCCCGCCTCCATCACCTGGCTGCAGTGGAAGCTGCCACGCTCTTTCCTCCAGCCACATGACTGGTCCAGATATCATTGCTAATGAGTTCTTCCCTGAGCCTTTTCAGATTGGAACTAGGAAAAATAGTCTATTTTCTCCTGATGACAGAAGCTATGAGACGTGACAGTACAGGGAAACATGGAGGGACATGGAGAAAGAGGAGGATGTACAAGTACCGAGTTCCTACTGTCTGTGAATCTACCTGCACCTCCCTCTCCCCTTGGGTTTGTTGTTCAACCTTCCCTCAGCTACTATCATGGTTTTCTCCTCCTTGCTTAAGTAGTTGGGACTGGGTTCTAGTTTATATAATATAACCGCATGAAGTGAACTAATTTAATAACAATATAGTTGAAATATTTGACCTTTGATAATAAAAATAATAATAATTAACAATAACTAATAATAATAGTAAAAAGAATGAAGACTTAAAAGTGGAAATGCCACTGGGAGCTGTGACACAGTAAGTACTCACCAGATATCAACATCGTGGAGTGAATTAAATTATCAGAACTACAGGTTAGTAGGGCAAGCTACAAATTCCCAAGGCAACCTATCTGTCTTTTTTTCTTACTTTCTTTCTTTCCTTTGTTTTCTTTCTTTCTTTGAATATGTTATCCTGTTTCCCTGTTTCAGTGTGCGTCTCACTCATAGCCTTTAAGCCACGTGAAGTCCAGGAGTTACGTCTATCTCCTTCATCACTACATTCCTAGTATCTAGCACAGAGTTGGACATACAGCAGTCACTCCAGAAGTATTTCTAGAATGAGAACTAGCAAACACATGAACAAACAAAGCCAGGAACACTGTGGGTATACGGATAAGGAAGGAGTGGGAATTGGACCTAGGGCTTGACCCGGGTACCTTGACTGGAAAGAGGAAAAGAGAAGATCCATGCATTGTGCAAAACTGAGGAAAATCCCGGACAGCAGGAAAACACTGGCTGCCTGACACTAAAGGACAGTGGTCTTGGAAGGAGAGATGAGAGTGCTGCCCAGACAGATACCATCTCTTCACAGAGCTGCAGTAGCCCCGAAAGGGACAGCCCTGGGAGGAGGCAGGCCATCACGCTGCTTCAGCTAGCTCCACCAGTGCCAGCCTTAGGGGCTTGCATAGCTCTTCCCTAACCCCCAGTTCCCACCTCTATGCTGAACTGGACCAGCAATAAACAGGATTATGAGGACTTTATGAAAAATTTACCTTGCAGTCATTGGAAAACAGAAGCCACAAGAGGGCAGAATGAATGCTGAGGTTGGCAGGTGTTGCCTTTCCTGTTCCGGCTGCCTTTAGTGATGGGCTTGTGAGGGTAGATAAAAACGTTACTGGAATTTTAAATTGGAGGGTTTCAGCTCAGATTAATTTCTTTTCACATGCCAAATGTAAATGACTCTATCTGGACTCGGGAGTCTAGTGAGTAGATAAGCAGCTCAGGCTGATTGGAGATGAAGGAGTTTGGGTTTGTAAAGCTGAGAACTAGAAAGGTACCAGGTCTCCAGAGCTTAGTGAATGCCACGCTAAGGAAAGTTTTTACTTTATCCTCTAGGCCAGTGGTCCCCAACCTTTTTGGAACCAGGGACCATTTTCATGGAAGACAATTTTTCCACAGACAGGGACAGGGAGTGGGGGTTCAGGATATTCAAGCACATTGCATTTATTATTCTCTTTATTTCTATTATTATTACATTGTAATATATAATGAAATAATTATACAACTGACCATAGGTTGGGGACCCCTGATCTAGGCCATTGCTACTCAAAGGGTGGGCCATAGGCAAGCAGCATCATCATCACCTGTTCAAAATACAGATTCTGGGCTGAGTGCAGTGGCTCATGCCTGTAGTCTTAGCACTTTGGGAAACCGAGGCAGGAGGGTTGTTTGAGGTCAGGAGGTCGAGATCAGCCTGAACAAGAGCAAGACCCCGTCTCTATGAAAAATAGAAAAATTAGCCAGGCATCGTGGCACATGCATATAGTCCCAGCTACACAGCAAGCTGAGGCAGGAGCATCAGTTGAGCCCAGAAGTTAGGGGTTGCAATGAGCTATGGTGATGCCATATGCACTCCAGGCTGGGTGACAGAGTGAGACTCTTCCTCAAAAAACAAAACAACAACAACAAAAAAACAGAATATGTTTTTTTGAATCAGAATCTGAACTTTAACAGGATTTCCAGATTATTGAACTCACATTAAACTTTGTGGAGCACTTATCTAGGCAATGGAGAGTCATTGAAACTTCATGTGGGGACGTGTCATAATCAAATTTGTGTTTCAGAAAAGGAATGTAGAGGACAGAGTAGGGGACTAGCATTGACACTGAAACCAGTTACAAGGATATGACAACATTTAAGCATGAATTGATGTGGACACAAGCATCAAGATAAGATTTTTTTAAAAGAAGCAGCATCTAGAATTAAGATATATTTAAAATATAGATGAATTAGATATGAGGCTTAGAGAAGAGGGAGGAAGAAGGTAAGGAGGTATCTGGTTTGTCTGCCAGTCAGCTGATGTGGCAAATGATGATACAACTCCCTTTAAGATCAAGGATACAGAAAGAAAAACAAGTGTAGAAAAGAAGAATTATCATTTTAGCTTTTGACATGTCGACACCGCAGGTGTGTCTGGGAAGCAGGTGGAAACACTGGTTGGAAAATCTCAGAGCATCGTTGTGAGAATTAAATAAGGCACTGTAGCAAAAAGCCATGGCAAATCATAAAACACTATAAATACATAAATTATAATTTTAAAGAGCATAGGATTTTTTGCTCTATGTTTTTCTTTTATGTTCTTATTTTGGTGAGGAAAAGAATGACTAACAGATATCATTATTGTCTTTTTAAGCTTTAATTTGGAGTTCTAACGGCAGACATGAAGCTGGAAAACCAGTGGTAAGAGCAGGAAGAAAGAAACCTATAAGATGGGGAATAATTTTCAAATGGTTGTTTCAGTGGTGATTGAAACAAGTAACGTGCACACAACCAGAATTCACCACTAGTGTACAGTACATACCTATACTACTCAGTAGGGTAGCAACTAGCCACATGTGCCTATCGAGCATTTGAAATGTCACTAGTCAAATTTATATTGAGTACATGTTTGATAATATTTTGGGTATTTGGGATTAATTAAAATATATTATTAACATGGATTTCACCTGTTGTTTTCCATGTATGTGGCTTGCATTTGTGCCTCACATGACATTTCTTTACGACAGTGCTAGATAGAGCATGCCTATCAAAGTGGCTGCTGTTGAGTCCCCAGGGTTCTTGCATCTCACTTTACATATGCCTTCCCCTACATCATGTGGACTGACCCCTCAGAGATTTCCCATTCCATCTCCATTTCCTTCTTTACTTACTGCATACCACCAGAAAGTAAAGTACAGGTAACAGAAGGAGAAGATCTATGATTTTCCAAGTTCTCTTAGAAAGACCTTCTGCCCTCTTCTAACACAGCCTGTCCCTTGATTTGTCCATCACCATAAATGACCTCTTGAAATTGGGTTCAGTGATTAGAGTTGGGAGGAACCCTCAATATAATCTAACCCCACATTCTCCTTTTATGGATGAACAATCTAGATGTCTAGAAATGCTATGAAGTACACCTCAATTATATTTTTTCCACTACTCAGCACTGTCTCTCCAGATAGGCCTAGTTGACCTGAAGCAGAGTTTTATCTTCAACGATGAATGTTTTCCGAGATATGTAGGAGGAGATACACTGCTGATTTAAACACTGCTTTGGAGATGCTGAGAGAGGAGTTAAAAGGATTCATTTTATGAAACCTTCATTTCATAAAATGAATAGGAGGGCAGGTCATCTGGAGAGTTAGCGTGGAAGGCGAAAAACTAGTCATTTGCAGAATGTGGGAGAAATTTACCAAAAAAAAAAAAAAAAGGAAAAATGGACAAAAAGTCAACAAGAGATGGACAAAAGTTTTGCCAAGCAGCAGTGGAGGCTTTGCATCTGACTGTGCATCACAGTGAGTAGGTGTTCAAATAGAAAACGTTATCAAAACAAACACGTATTATAGGAAGCACTCTGTCCTGTGCTCTCTCCTTTTGAAATAGTTGAGTACTAAGGATGCTCATAATGGCTAGTACCATTTAATTTATCTGTGGACTAGGAAAATATTTGACACTTCTATGACCCACCAATTGTTCAATATCATAATCAGGCTGTATTTCCTCGGGCTGGAAAGGATTTTCAAAATACAGCATGTATTAGTTTCCTAAGGCTGCTATAACAAAGTACCATACACTGGATGGCTTAAAACAACAGAGGCTTATTGTCTCACAACTCTGGAGACTAGAGTTCCGAAATCAGAGTGTCAGTAGGGCTGTGTGAAATCTGTAGGGGAAGAAGCTTCCTTGCCTCCTCTATCCCCTGGTGGTTTACTAGAAATCCTTGCCATTCCTTGGCTTGCAGCTAAAACACTTCAGTCTCACCTCTATCATCACATGATGACCACCTCTCATGTTTCTGTGTCTCTGTGTCCTAATTTCCTTTCCTTATGGGGACATGATTAGATTGGAGCTCACCTTACTGCAGTAGGACCTTGTCTTAACTCATTACAATCGCAACAACCCTACTTCCAAATAAAATCATATCCTGAGGTACTGAGGGTTATGACTTGAACATATCTCTTTGGGAGACACAATTCAACCATACCATAAGATATTCCTTCTCTGAACATGCATTATACTTGAATAAGAAGTTTACATAAGACTTTAGGTAAAAGTCTTAGACAAGATGACATAAAGCCCTATCTCCTTGCTCCTCTCTGCCCAGTAAAATTATGAACCCTGGACATTAGCACAAGAGGCAATCAAAGAAAAATTTTAAAAGATAGTAAGAAAAAGGCAAACTGTTTTGAGACCTCAGAATTAAAGGAAACACACAGTATCAGGGCATCTTACATCTCCCACCCAACAGAAAAGTGACACAGATGCAACATTTTCTGACTCCAAACTAGCAACAGAAGGCAGTCTGGGTAGGTTCATTCTTCCTGCAGATCAAATAGAATCTCTGACAATACCAGATAAGTCTCTAGCTTCACTGGAAGAGGGAATTGCTTGGGCACCCCACTAACAATAAATGACCAGGAGAAGCATTCTTCTTTTTCCCTGTGCCTGAGACTCCCCTCCCCCACCAAAAAATCCTGAGGGAGCCCAGTAGCACAAACAAGAGGGATCTCACTACAACAAGCCTGGCCATAAGTCACATGGCTTCCACAGGCCCGAAACTCCCCTCCACCACTCTGAAACTCAGGAGTGGTCATTAGGGGAGATTCTGTCACAACAAGCTCCAGGTCTGAGATGTGCTTTCCATTTCCCACAGGCAGGCATGACCTTATCACTACAAGAGCCTGGCCAGGGAAGCCTGAGACTCCCTTCTCCCACCAAGAGATATCTGTGGCCCAGTATGGAGAAATCTCTCCAGCCCATTAGGCAGCACCAGTAGGGACCAATGGAAGTCCCAGTGGCAACAGATAAATGCAAGCAGAACAAAATAACACAACAAAGACTTTAAAAATTAATCTGTCACCTAAACTACAGCCCACAAAAGTATGCCAGGATCTGCAGGATAAACCTAAACAGAGTGACTACATGCTAAAATAAAATATTTAAGCAGGACTCCAAATCTCTTAACATAATAGACAAAATGTCCAGGATAAAATTAAAAATCACCTGTCATACCAAGAACCAAGAAAATTACCATTTGAATGAGAAAAGACAATCAACTGATGCCAACACTGAGATAAATTAGATGTTGGCTTTAACTGCGAAGGATTTTAAACCAGCTGTTATAAAAATGTTTCTGTAATCACGTACAAATTTCCTTGAAATAAATGAAAAAATAGAAAATCTCAGCAAAGAAAGAGAAGTTATTTTAAAAGTACCAAGTGGAAATAATAGAATCAAAAAATACAGTAAAAGAAATTAAGAAAATCACTAAATGAGCTTAATAGTAGAATGGAGATGACAGAAAATAGAATCAGTGAATTTGAAGACAGACAAATGAAACTTATGCAATTGGACAACAGAGAGAAAATTGAAAGAAAAAAAAAAGAACAGAACCTCAGGAATCTGTGGGATAATAAGAAAAAATCCCACATTTATGCCATCAGTGTTGTAGACGAAGAGAAAGAGAATGAGACCAAAAGAATATTCAAGGAAATAATGCTGAAATTTTCCAAATTTGATGAAATACATAAACCTATAAATTTCAGAAGCTGAGTGAATCCTAAATAGGATAAATCCAAAGAAATCCATGCCCAGACACATCAAAATTAAACTTCTACAAATTAAAGATAAAGAAAAAATATCTTAAAAGTTGTTGTTGTTAGCAGCTCTACCTTTAAAGATCGACTAAAGGTAGTACTTCAAACAGAAATAAAATGGTAAAATAAAGAGACTTGGAGTATAAGGAAGGAAGAAAGAACCATGGAAAGAACAGAAATATAAGTACATACAATAGGCTATCATTTTCCTCATGTTTTTATGAATCATAATTGATGATTGAAATAAAATACATAAACCATCTGATATTCAATACAATCATATTTAGAAGTGAGAAAGATAAAGGAACCCCCCAAAAAGTGATGTTTCCATACTTCACTAAAGTGGTAAAATGTAGATACCAGTAGATTGTGCTAAGTCATATGTTTATAGTGTATACCCAGAGCAACCACTCTGAAAACTATACAAAGAGATAGACTCAAAAACACTATAAGCAAACCAAAATGGAACTCTAGAAATGTTCAAGTAACCCAGAGGAAGGCAAGAAAAGAGAACATGGAAATGGAAACAAAAGAAAACCAAAAAAGAAAATAAATGCAATGGCAGACTTAATCAGTAACAGATCAATAATTACCTGAAATGTAAGTGATTTAAATGCACCAATCACAAGGGACTTGAATAGATATTTCTCAAAAGAAGACATACAAATGGCCGACAGATGTATGAAAATATGCTCGACATCACTAATCATTAGCGAAATACAAATTAAAACCACAATGAGATATCAATTCATACCTGTTAGGATGGTATTATCAAAAAGACGAAAGTAAACAAGTGTTGGCAAGAATGTGGAGAAAAGAGAACCCTTGTGCACTGTTGACTGAAATGTATAATAAAATAGTACAGCCATTATGGAAAACAATATGGAGGTTCCTCAAAAACTGAGAGTAAAATTACCATGTAATTTAACAATTCCACTTCTGGGTATTTACTCCAAAGATTTGAAATCAATATGTCAAAGAGATGTCTGCACTACCAAGTTCATTGCAGCATTATTCACAATAACTAAGTTATGTAATCAACCTAAATGTCCATCAACAGATGAATGAATAAAGAAAATGTGATATATATACACAATGCAATACTATTCAGACTTAAAAAAGAAAGAAATTTTGTCATTTATGACAACATGGAGGAATTGGAGAACATTATGCTAAGCAAAATAAGCCAGGCACAGAACGACAAGTAACGCATGTTCTCACTTATATGTGAAATCTAAAACAATTGAACTCATAGGAGTAGAGAGTAGAATGGTGGTTACAGAGGTTGGGGTGGAGGATAATGAGGAGATGATGGTCAAAGTATACAAAGCCTCAATTAGTAGGAATGAAAGTTTTATTTTACTTTGAGATATATTGGACAGTGTGGTAAATATGGTAAATAATGCATTGAACATTTCAAAATTACTAAGAGAGTAAATTTCAAATGTTCTTACCACAAAAAATAAGTATTTGAGGTGATTGATGTTAATTAACTCTATTTAATTATTTTATACTGTATTCATAAATCATGATGTCACTTTGTACTTCATAAGTATATACAATTATACTTTGTCAATTTGCAACTAAAAAATAAAACTAAAGATTGAGTAAATAAATACACTAATCAAAAGCTAGATATTGCAGAGTGAATATCTGTAAAAAAAAACAATTGACCTAACTACATGCTGTTTACAAGAAACTCACTTCAGATTCAACATAGGTAACTATAAAATGGAAAAAGATATACCAGGCAACATAATTTAAGCATACTAATACAAGAGCAGGAGGGATTTTATACATGTGATAAAATTGTATAGAACTAAACACGCACACATACATAAAGGATTCCAAGTGGTAGTACAATTAGGGAAATATAAATAAGATAGGTGAATTATATCAATATCAATATCCCAGTTGTGATAATAAACTACGGTTTTGCAACATATTTTCATTGGAAGAAACTAGGTAAAGAGTATATGGGATTACTGTATTATTTTTTACAACTGCATGTAAATCTACAATTATCTCAATAAAAATTTCAATTAGAATATGTCTGCCTAAAAAACAAACAAACCTATAAAACTGAAATGAATATTCTTCTAGCTCAATTTTAAAATAAGATAACAAGAATACAATTATTATTTACTTTTCCCCTTTATTTAAAAAGTTATACAAAGCATATTTAACATTTATTGTCTATATGGCCCATAAGAAAACATTTTTATTTTAAGATTAAGCTTTTTAATAATTAACCTCTGAAGAAAATAACAATGACATTATAAAGTAAAAATATTTTCATTTGATAAATAAGTCATAGCAATATTAAAAAGAAACAGAAAAAAAGATTGAGAGATTGCATGAGGGTTTCTCAAGTTGCTAGGAGCATCTCTAATCCTGTTTTAGAGAATTTAGGTCAAACTCCTTACCTAGATCAACATAAAGCAATAGATGCAGAACTTAATATCTTTGCTTCTGTGTAATGTACTGGTTTCCATATCTTCTTCAATGAATGATCCCAATCTCCTTTTTTTCCTGGCATAATCCATGACAGAGCACCATGTTTACTTCAAATTTAAATTAATCGGAAACTAGTAATAGTTTAGCTTATGAATATTGGTGTTCTATTCTATATGGCAAATTGTTTAATCTGTAATATCACTGTGATTTACAGATTTTACCTCTTTAAATTATATCAGCCTATTTAAATTACCACATTAACATAGAAGTGTAACTAAAAATACTCAAAAGGATGTAAACAAAATAAATCCTGAGAAAAATGTGTGCTGTCATTACTAATGAGAGTTAGGTTTTTGAAAATATCATTTACATTTATATACAAATAAGATATGACGAACAAACAAAGAACACCCAAACTGACTTACTAGAATGACAAATTGAAGCTCTCTATGTGCAGTGAGTCAGCGGTTCCCAAACCTACTGACTCTATGTACTCCCTACAGAGCCTAACAGGCCCAGAGACTGAGCCTGAAACCTGCTCGAGAGCCACTAAATGAGAATGTCTGGCAGAAAGATGAAGAATTTGCACTTAATTTTGTTTTCTTCAGTTAATTTTTTTTCATTTCAGCTTATTATGGGGGTACAAAAGCTCAGGTTATATATATTGCCCATGTCCTGCCCATCCCCCTGAGTCAGAGCCTCAAGCGTGTCCATTCCCCAGACAATGTGCCTGGTACTCACCATATAGTCATACCTCCATACCCTCCCCCACCCCCCACCTCCCCGAGTCAGCACCTTCAAACATGACCATTCCCCAGACGGTGCACAATGCACTCATCATGTAGGCATACACCCATCCCCTCCCCTCACCCGCCGCCTCAGTCTGATATCCAGTTGGTATCATTCCCCAATGTGCATTTAGGTGATGATCAGGGAAACCAATTTTCTGGTGAGTCCATGTGATGCTTGTTTTTCCATTCTTGGGATACTTCACTTAATATAATGGGTTCCAACTCTCTCCAGGAGAACCAAAGAGATGTCGTATCACCGTTATTTCTTATAGCTGAGTAATACTCCATGGTATACATATACCACAATTTACTAATCCATTCGTGAATTGATGGGCATTTGGGTTGTTTCCACATCTTTGCAATTGTGAATTGTGCTGCTATAAACATTTGGGTGCAGGTGTCTTTTTTATAGAATGACTTTTGTTCTTCTGGGTAGATGCCCAATAATGGGATTGCTGGATCAAATGGTAGGTCTGCTTGAATCTGTTTAAGGTATCTCCATATTGTTTTCCATAGGAGTTGCACTAGTTTACAGTCCCTCCAGCAGTGTGTGAGTGTTCCTGTCTCTCTGCATCCATGCCAACATGTATTGTTTTGGGACTTTTTGATAAAGGCCATTCTCACCGGGGTTAAGTGGTATCTCATGGTGGTTTTGATTTGCATTTCCCTGATGATTAGAGATCTTGAACATTTTTTCATATGTTTGTTAGCCATTTTTATATCTTCTTTTAAAAAATTTCTATTCATGTCCTTTGCCCACTTTTTGATAGGGTTGTTCAATTTTTTCTTACTGATTTTCCCGAGTTCTAAATAGATTCTTGTTATCAGTCCTTTATCTGATGTGTAGTATGCGAAAATTTTCTCCCATTCTGTAGGTTGTCTGTTTACTCTCATGAATGTTTCTTTGGCTGTGCAGAAGCTTTTTAATTTGATTAGGTCCCATTTATTTATTTTTGTTGTTGCTGTGATTGCCTTAGGGGTCTTCTTCATAAATTCTTTGCCTAAGCCAATGTCTGTAAGAGTCTTTCCTACATTTTCTTCTAGGATTCTAATAGTTTCCCACCTAAGGTTTAACTCTGTTATCCACCATGATTTGATTTTTTTGAGAGGGGAAAGCTGTGGGTCCTGTTTTAGTCTTCTACATGTGGCTATCCAGTTTTCCCAGCACCATTTATTAAATAAGGAATCTTTTCCCCAGAGTATGTTTTTATCTGCTTTGTCAAAGATTAGATGGCTATATGAGGATGGTTTCATATTTAGATTTTCTGTTCTGTTCCACTGGTCTGTGTCCCTGCACTTGTGCCAATACCAAGCAGTTTTAATAATCACAGCTTTGTAGTATAGTTTGAAGTCTGGCAAATTAATACCTCCCATTTTGTTTTTGTTCCTTAAAATTGCTTTTGCTAAACGGGGTCTTCTGTGGTTCCATACAAAGCGTAAAATTATTCTTTCTATATCTGTGAAAAATGATGTTGGTAATTTAATAGGGATTGCATTGAATCTGTAGATAACTTTGGGCAGTATAGACATTTTAACAATGTTGATTCTTCCGATCCATGAGCATGGTATGGTTTTCCACCTATTTACTTGTTCTGTGATTTCCTTCCTCAGTGTTTCGTAGTTCTCCCTATAGAGGTCCTTTACCTCCTTAGGTAAATATATTCCTAGGTATTTTATTTTCTTTGTTGCTATTTTGAAGGGTATTGAGTCCTTAATTTGGTTCTCCATTTGACTGTTATTGGCATATATGAATGCCTCTGATTTGTGTGTATTGATTTTGTATCCTGAGACTTTACTGAATTCATTGATCAATTCCAGGAGTCTCTTGGTTGAATCCTTGGGGTTTTCTAGATATAACATCATATCATCAGCAAACAGTGAGAGTTTGATCTCTTCTTTCCCTATTTGGACTCCCTTGATTCCGCTCTCTTGCCTGATAGCTCTTGCAAGGACTTCCAATACTATGTTAAAAAGTAATGGGGACAGTGGGCAGT
Source organism: Lemur catta (assembly GCF_020740605.2). NCBI lineage: Eukaryota > Metazoa > Chordata > Mammalia > Primates > Lemuridae > Lemur > Lemur catta. The sequence goes on from NC_059128.1 coordinate 156,044,969, forward strand.
CTTGTCTGGTTCCAGTTTGAAGTGGGAATGCTTTCAATGTTTCCCCATTCAGTATGATGTTGGCTGTGGGTTTGTCATATATGGCTTGTATCATTTTTAGATAGGCCCCGTCTATGCCTATTTTGTTAAGTGTTCTTATCATAAAAGGGTGTTGAATTTTGTCAAATGCTTTTTCTGCATCTATTGAGAGGATCATATGATCTTTATTTTTGCTTCTATTTATGTGGTAAATTACATTTATAGATTTGCATATGTTAAACCATCCCTGCATCTCTGGGATGAAGCCCACTTGATCATGATGGATTATTTTTTTGATAAGCACTTGGATTCGATTTGCTAGAATTTTATTGAGAATTTTTGCATCTATATTCATAAGGGGTATTGGTCTATAGTTTTCTTTTTTTGTTGCATCCTTTCCTGGTTTTGGTATTAAAATTACGATGGCTTGGTAAAATGTGTTGGGGAGAATTCCATCCTTCTCGATATTGGAGAATAGTTTATGTAGAATGGGCACCAGTTCTTTGTAGGTATGGTAAAATTCAGGTGTGAACCCATCTGGTCCAGGGCTTTTCTTTTTGGGAAGGTTTTTTATTGCTGTTTCAATTTCAGATCTAGATATTGGTCTATTCAGGAATTCTATTTCTTCCTGGTTGAGCCTGGGAAGGCTGTGTGTTTCTAAAAATTTGTCCATTTCCTCCTCATTTTCCAATTTGTGTGCATAAAGATTTTTGTAGAATTCATAGATGATATCATGTATCTCTGTGGCATCAGTCATGATTTCTCCTTTCATGTTCCTGATGGAGGTTATTAGAGTTTTTTCTTTTCTGCTCTTGGTTAGTCTAGCCAGAGGTGTGTCAATTTTGTTTATTCTTTCAAGAACCAACTTTTTGTTTTATTAATCTCCCTTATGGTTTGTTTGTTGTCCTTTTCATTTAGTTCTGATTTGATCTTAACGATAACAACACTTTAATAGTCGGAGATTTTAACATGCCACTGACAGTACAGGACAGATCCTCCAAACAAAAAATAAACAAAGAAATAATGGACTTAAATAGAATGCTAGAACAAATGGGCCTGACTGACATCTACAGGACATTCTACCCGAAATCCACTGAATATACTTTCTTCTCATCAGCTCATGGGACATTCTCCAAGATTGACCATATCCTAGGACATAAAGCATGTCTTAAAAAATTTTTAAAAAATAGAAATTATACCATGCATCTTCTCAGATCACAACAGAATAAAAGTAATAATGAACCCTAACAGAAATTCTCATTCCTACTCAAAGTCATGGAAGCTAAACAACCTTCTCCTGAATGATTATTTTAAAAATGAAGAAATCAAGACAGAAATCAAAAGATTCTTTGAATTAAACGACAAAGGAGACACTACTTATCAAAATCTGTGGGACACAGCTAAAGCAGTCCTGAGAGGAAAATTTATTTCCATAAATGCCTATATCAAAAAGAAAGAAAACTTACAAATAGACAATCTAATGAATAGACTCAAAGAGCTGGAGAAGGAAGAACAGGCCAACCCCAAACCCAGCAGAAGGAGAGAAATTATTAAGATCTTCAGTTAATTTTGATGTACACACTCTACTGACAAAATTTGGGGAATCAATGTATTACATCATGGCCAGAAAACTTTTTTTCTGAAAAATCCAAATAGTTTATTTTTTAGCCTTTGTGGGCCATATGATCTTTCTTGCACCTATTCAACTCTGCTTTAGCGTGAAGGCAGCCATAGACAACATGTAAACAAACAGTTGTCACTGAGTTCCAATGAAACTACTTACAGATACTGAATTTGAATTTTATTTAATATATAATTTTCACGTCATTAAATAGTCTTCATTTGATTTTTTTCATTATTTAAAAATGTAAAATCTATTCTTAACTGTCAGGCTGAACAAAAATAGGTGGTGGGCAGGATTAGTCCTGTAGCACTAGTTTGGTGATCCCTCTATTAAATTATTAATCACATTAATATTTCCTTCATGGCTAATTATTACACAGTTGACCCTTGAACAATGAGGAGTCCAGGGAGTTTTGACCCCCATGCAGTCGAATATCTGCATATAACTTTCAACTGCCCCAAAACTTAACTACTAACAGCATACTGTTGACCGGGAAGCCTTACTGACAACATGAATAGACAATTAGCACATATTTTGTATTTTAGATGTATTATATACTATATTCTTGCAACAAAGTAAGCTAGAGAAAAGAAAAGTCAAGAAAATTATAAGGAAGAGAAAATATATCTACTATTCATTAAGTGGAAGTGAATCATCGATTGTAAAGGTCTTTATCCTCATTGTCTTCAAGTTGAATAGTCTAAGGAGGAGGAGGAAGAAGAGGAGCTGGTCTTGTTGTCTCAGGGTGGTAAAGGCAGAAGTGTATCTGAGTATAAGTGGACCTGCACAGTTCAAACTTGTGTTGTTCAAGAGTCAACTGTACTTTACATTGTTTTAGATTCACTGGAAGAACTCAACATCACTTACTACATTTTTTTCTTTTTTAAGTTAATATTGTTTAATAGCTCAAAATCCTATGTAATTTGAAAATGGAAGGTGAAAAAATTGAAATTAATCTGTCTACATAAGTAACATGACATATCAAGGCATTATCTAAATTTATAGTTAGCAAATAAGTGATTTTTGTACTTAAGTTCATCAATCTGGGCAACATCATGACAAAATTTTTTTTTAAATTCTATCCAGTTCTCCATTATATTTGTAGACTTATAATTGCTACATGATGTATGATGGTCCATTTAATGTAACTTTAAATGATGTTGGTTTAATTTGAGTAGCTTTTTAATTAAAGTAAACCAACATTTGCTGCTTCATTGCCTAACAGAATAAATTAGGAATGAGAGTAATGCATGAATATGAAAATATGTATAATCTAAAGATGATGACTCAAGATCCTTCTTCTATATATTTTTTTCTCTTAGTGAATTAAAAGGAGGATTTAAAATTGTTCTATAGGACTACAAAGTGAGGCTTCTGCTGCCTCTCTTATTATGCTCCTATAATTAAATATAGATTATAATGTATTTTATCTTGAAAGAAGGGGCCAAGTCACCAAATTCTATATAGGCTGCACAATTAAGCAGTCTAGATAAATAAAAAATACATATAAGTAGGGCACATAAAATCAGTGAGAAACTATCTAGTTTTCTGTTAATAGAGTTTATATAACTGGATCCCAAAACTCATCTTCTGCACATGAGACAGTGTCTAACATATTAATAGTAAACACAAAATAAATATTCACTGAATGAATGAATGTACAAGGAAAGAGAGAAAGAAATGGATGCAGATCACATGGGGCCTCATAAGTCACTGTAGGAACTTTGTATTTTAATGAGTAAGATGAGCAGCTAGGGATTGCAGGATTATATCATAGTACTATTTTTAGTTTCTTTAACACCCTCCATGCTGTTTTCTATAATGCATGCACCAATCTACATTCTGACCAACAGTGTACAAGAGTTCCCTTTTCTACACACCCTTGCCAACATTTATCTTTAATTTTTTGATAATAGCCATTCTAATGTATGTGAGGTGGTATCTTACAGTGTATTGATTTGTATTTCCCTGATGATTAATGATATTGAACACCTTTTCATATGCCTATTGGCCACTTGTATGTCTTCTTTGGAGAAATTTCTATTGAAGTCTTTTCCCATTTTTTAATCAACTTATTTGTTTTTCCACTATTGAGTTGTGTGAGTTCTTTATAAATTTTGGATATTAACCCCAGATATAGGGCTTGCAAATATTTTTTCCTAATCTATAGGCTGCTGTTTCATTTTTATTATTTCCTTTTCTGTACAGAGGCTTTTTAGTTTGATGTAGTCCCATTTATTTATTTTTGCTTTTGTGGCCTGAGCTTTTGGTATGATACCCCAAAAGTTATTGCCAAGGCCATTGTCCAGTTCTTCCCCTATGTTCACTTCTAGGAGTTTGATGGTTTCTGGTCTTACATTTAGATCTTGTACTCTTTTTTTAGCTGATTTTTGTGTTTGATGTAAGGTAAGGGTCCAATTTCAGTTTGTATGTAGAAATACAGTTTTCGTAGTACCATTTATTGAAGAGACTATCCTTTCCCCATTGTGTACTCTTGATGTCCTTGTTAAAAATTAGTTAACTGGATACGTTTAGATTTATTTCTGGGCTTTCTATTCTTTTTCACTGGTCTATTTGTCTGTTTTTATGCTAATACTATACTGTTTTGATTATTATAGCTTTGTAATATAATTTTAAATCAGGAAGTATGATGCCTCCAACTTTGTTTTTGTTTTTTTGTTTTTTTCCTCAGAATTGTTTTGGGTATTTGGAGTCTTTTATGTGTCTATATGAATTTTAGGATTGCTTTTTCTATTTCAGTGAAGAATGCCATTGGGATTTTGATAAAAATTGCATTGAACCTGTATATTGCTTTGGGTAACATGAACATTTTAAAAATATTAGTTCTTCCAATTCATAAACACAAGGATATCTTTCCATTTATTTGTGTCTTCTTCAGTTTCTTTCATCAATATTTTATATAATAGTTTTCAGTGTACAGATGGTCCCCAATTTATGATGGTCCAACTTAAAATTTTTCAACTTTACAATGGTGCAAAACTATTGAAATTTCAATGTAATATACAACATTCAATAAATTACATGAGACATTCAACATTTTATTATGAAGTAGCCTTTGTGTTAGATGATTTTTCCCAATTACAGGCTAATTTAAGTGTTCTGAAAATGTTCAAGGTAGGCTGGCTAAGCTATGATATTCAGTAGGTTAGTGTATTAAATGCATTTTCAATTTATGATATTTTCAACTTGTAATGGTATTTTTGTAAGTAATGCCATCGTAAGTTGAAGAGCACCTATACAGACTTTTCACCTCTTTGATTAAATTTATTCCTGGGTAATTTTTGATACTATTATAAATGGGATTTTCTTAATTTCTTTTTCAGTTAAGAGTTATTTGTGTGTAAAAATGCTACAGAAAGAAATTTAAAATAGAACTACCATATGACCCAGCAATCCCTCTTCTGGGCATATACCCAAAGGGAATGAGATTATCACCTCATAAAGATATCTGCACTCCCATGTTCATTGCAACATTATGCACAATAGCCAAAATAGGGAAACAACTGAAGTGCCCATCGATGGAAAAATGGATACAGAAATTGTGGTACATGTTTACGATGGAATATCATTCAACCCTAAAAAAGAAGACCTTGCCATTGCCACAACATGAATGAGCCTAGAGGACATTATGCTAAGTGAAATAAGCCAGATACAGAATGAAAAATATTACATGATCTAATTTATATGCGGAATCTAAAAAATTCAAATACACAGAGATAGAAATCAAAACAGTGCGTATTAGGATGGGGGAGGAAATGGGGAGATGTAGCTCAGAAGATACAAAGTAGCAAATATCTAGCATGAACAAGTCAGATCTAATGTAAAACAGGAAGACTATACATAATAAAGTACTGTATGTGGGATTTGTGCTAAATAACTAGATTTCAGTTGCTTTTGCTACAGAAACAAAAAAAAAATGGGTAACAATATGAGATGATGGATATGTTAATTTGCTTCACCATATTAACCTTTTTACTCTCCATATATATCCCATAACATCATGTTGTATACCTTAGTTATACTCAATAAAATTCATTTTTTGAAAAAGGAACAGCTATTAAAGTGTTCCAATAAGAGAAGTGTCATGATCAGCCTTACATTTTAAAGTATCACTAGATTTAGAATAGATTAGACTGCAGGGAGGAAGCAGGAAAAACAGGAAGGTTATTTTAATAATAAACTACATCAGACAGTAGAATCAGCAGGCCCTGTGCACTTATTATTTAAGATCTGGAGTAGAGTGACGTATAAAACTGGAGGGATGTTATATACTAACTTTTGGTCACACTAAGCTATATGGTAATGAAATGGGACAAGCTAAATATTCCAGCTAGATCTTTATGGAGACAGGATACAAATGGTAATCTGAGCCTCAACAGTGCAAACTTAAATTATTTTATCAATTCACACATAATAATCAGGCTCTTGAAGTGAACTCAGGTCAAGAAAAGTCCCACAAAGAAGACTGTAGTCATATCTCAGAGAACAACTATTGATAATATAGGTCATTGGCATCAACAAAGCCTAATTAAGGAGTGAGATAACCAGGCAGTTTCCAAGGTGCCAATTTATAAGGGCTACAAAAGCATCACTGGAATTATATCAAATTAAAACAATTGTTTTTATTTAGACTCCTCTCAGAGAGACTAGTCTCTAAAGATAGCCCTTCAATGAACAATGCATGCAGTACTCATTTGCCCTTTCTTTGAATCTGGGCTGGTTATGTGACTCACTTCTTACCAATAGAATGAGGTGGAAGTGATCCTGCATGACTTCAGAGGCTAGGTCAGAAGCAGCCTTACAGCTTCCACCTTGTTCTCTTGGAATATTCTCTTTGGGGGAGCCATCAGCTATGTAAAAATCTACTACCCTGCTGGAGAGACCACATGGAGGGGCTCTGAAGCTGCAGAGAGAAAAAAAGGCCTAGGGGAGCCTGGTCTTGCAGCCATTCTGTAAGGCACCAGGCATATCTTAGACTCTCTAGATCAGAATAGCTACTAGCTGAATACTGAGTGACTCTAGTAAAATTCTGCCTAAATTCCCAATCTACGTAGTCATGAAAACTAAAATAAAAATATTGTCACTTTAAGCCACAAAGTTTTGAGTGGCTTAAGTTAGTTTATTATGCAGCAATAGCTAACCAGAACAATAGTGTATGTGGTTTATGTGATTGCTAACCAGAACAATAGTGTATGTGGTTTATGTGGTTGGTAGGCATGATTTAAACAAACCACTTAGAGATAAGATACCTATGAGGCATAATCATAGGCACAATCACTGAGGATCATTAAACCAACTTCCAATAAAAGGGGCCAGGTACAGTTACATACAGGTGGAGTGTGCGTGTTTGGAGCCAGACGTTTTAATCACTTAAGGCAGTAGAGGAGAGGAAACATTGCCACCAGTGGCCTTTCTCCATCTTTCTTCCATACCAAGGATGCTCACATGTGTGGGTTTGTGGGTCTAACCCAGGGCATTGGCCACTGCTTCCCTTTTTCAGGAGATTCATTCAGAAGAAAAAAAAAAAAATCACACACCAGAATGTTGCTCTACGAACACTGGATTAACATATAGAGAGCAGATATCTTTATTGGAATGACTCCTTCATTTTGTATTTGAGAGAGAAACTAGATATTTGACATGGAAACAAGATGTTTGAAATTACTGGAAGGACAAAATTTCAACTTCATTTCATAAAAAGACCCTATACTCTGTGTTCCTAATTGGTTTAGGGTGGAAAAACATTTATTCATGGTTATTGATTGCCATGTTTCTAAAGGCAGTGTGTACGTCTATTCTCAATATAGGACAAATAAAACTTATAATGTCATTTGGCCATCATTATCTAAGATATGTAGGCATATTTTATTATTTTCTAAGACCTTCCTCAAGAAAAGGAGTTAGGTTTAGCTTTTTTCACTTATGGGATCCAATGTATAAACAGATTATTAATATATAGTATCATTTGACTTGAAAAATACTATACTAGAAAGCATACAACCAGAAGAAAACTTCATTTAGTCTTTGGTATAATTTACAAGGAAAATAACACTTAACAACTTTTAAGGAATGTTCATTTATGGTAAGCACTATGCTACATAAATCTTATAAATGTCACATGAACACTATAAGGTAGGCATTACTATAATTTAAAATTTTCTATATTAGAAAGCTAAGGCTTAAAAAGTTTTAAATATTTACTCAAGGTTAAGTAACAGCGCCTAGCTTCTAAGTCTATATTCTTAAAATAGTAGATTATAAGTGGATATAAAAGGCAAGATTGGGCAGCAAGAATATATGTAGATAAGCTTTGGTCCATAAGAAGTTGAATTTTTTTCAGTTTAGAACTTCATCTTAGTCTTCAGAATATAAAAGATAGATCATATTTGTATGAATTATTTATTAACACTGGAAACTATGGAAATATTAATTTAGCATTAGATTACCACAGTTTATATCATATAATTAATATCAAAGAATTGCTATTGATCAAAAACACAAAATAGTTGACCCTCAGGAAAGCATTTAACTGAACTATTATACTGTTGGCATAAATATGAGAGAAATAAATAATAAAATCTTGAAAGACATTCAAACTCATTTTAATATCATATGTGATTTTGGCCTACTTTATTTATTTCTCCTCTAGGATTTTCACAATACTGATGACATGCTCATAAAAAGGGAAAAATAGTCATGATTGAAAATATGGATCTTATTTAAACACTAATAAAAAATCCAATTTCAGCACTCAGTATTTGGTGGATTTCTGTGTGTGTCTGTGTGTGTGTGGCCAAAAGACATAAATTTATTTAATGTAAAAACTGATAAAGTTGGGTGTTTCATTTGAAAGGGTGTTGAGCTCGCCTCTTCGCTTTCCAACTAAAATATGTGTGAAGTTCCAGAGATCTGGAAAAGCTTATAGCAATGTTGAAAAGTAATACAATTTATCTAAGGCCAGCATTTCGAATGAGTTTCTAACTACATGGCTGATAGAACTAGTTGGAGAAACACCGCAGGGCCCAATGATGCTTTGCCCCATGAGGTATAGCATCCCTTCCTGTTTAAAAGGATGGAAAAAATAGAGTAGGATACTTCATTCTTTTTCCATTTTCCTCCACAGATCTGCGACAATAAGTAAAATGAGTGACATTTCTCCCATACAATTCTGCTTTTCTGTGTTCCCAAAGGGATACCTAGCATCTTTATAATCACACTGCAACTCTAACTGCCAGAACATAGTACGATGGGGAGTAGAGAGCTGTTCAGCATGGTAGAGAATTGTGCCAGCTGGGAAGTGGTGCCTTTTGTCCTTCATCCCCAGGAACAAAGGGCTATGAGAGTAAGAGCCTGGCAACACTTTATATGGGGGTCACCTTTTGTCACATGTCTATCACTTTAGCTCTTCAGAGAACCAGGCAGGGATGGCAGGAACAGATCCCATCTCAGTGCTCTGTATGAATCCCTATTATGTTAAGAATTATAAAAATTTAATGAATAGCTGGGTGCAGTGGCACACACCTATAGGCCCTGCTACTCAAAAGGCTGAGGCTGGAAGAACACTTGAGCCCAAGAGTTCAATGATATAGTGTACTATGATTGTGCCTATGAATAGCCACTACACTTCAGCCTGGGCAATACAGTGAGACCCTGTCTCTAAAAAAAAAAAAAATAATAATTTAATTTAATATTTAAAAATTTAATGACTAACATTAAAGAGGATACAGTGTGTTCATAAATAAAAGACCCAATAGTATCAAGACGTCAGTTCAAGGCATTCCAAAAAAAAGAAGCAACAGGTTTTATACAGTTTGACAAATGCTTTCTAAAACATAAATGGAAGAGCAAAGGACCAAGATACTAACAAAGAACACTTGGATGGGTTTGTCCTACATAATATTAACATTTTTTATACTAGCAAATAAAACCTACATATTTGGTGCAGAGATAGACAAATAGATCTGAGTAGGGAGCACAGAACCAGTACCACATAGATATGAAATCTCATCATATAAGAGAGCTGACAGTTCAGACCAGAGGAGCAAAAAGAGATGGTTGACTCTGTGGAGAGAGGGAAAAAAAAATGAAATTGAATCCCTAACTCACCATACCTAAAAATCAATTCCAGATGGAAGGATATGTAAAAGGCAAACTTTCAAAACCATTGGAATAAATATAGCAGACTACTTTTATGACATTGAGATTAATAAACTAGAATTTGAATCAAATGTAAGCCTGAGTAGCAATGTTAATATCAGACAAAATAGAAATCAAAGCATAAAAGATACAGAGCAACAATATATGCTGGAAAGAGGAAAAGCATTATCCAAAGATATAGTGATCATGAATATATGCACCTAAGCATATGGACCCAAAGAATAGAGAGCAACTCTTGAGAAAAATAAAATAAAACATAGATGTATTAACAATTGGAATTAAAGATTGCAATATGCCTCTCTCAGAGCCAAATAAGTATAGCACAAGGGAAAAAATTTAAATACCAAAACTAGATCTACATCAAAGTTGACACCCAACGTATATTTCCTAAAACAAAGAACACTCACAAAAATTAATTATGTAGAGTTCCACAATTTGAACTTCAAGAAATTTAAAAAAAAAATTGATAGTATACCTACTATATTATCTGACCATTAAGAAAAATATTAGAAATAAATAACAAAATAATAAATATAAAAGCTGTGTATATATAGAAACTAAATAACTTATTATGAAATAACCCCTCTATCAAGGGGGAAAATCATAAAGGAAATCTAAAAACACTAAGAGGTAAAGTGATATTTAGTAGAAAATGTACAGCTTTAACAGTATAAAACAGAAAATAAAAAATATTGAAAAAAATGAATAATGAAGGAGGTTGGGGAAAAGAATAATAAAGCAAATCCAAAAAAACCTAGAAGTGTTAATAAAGATAAGTGAAATAATCAAAGGAATAGTACACACAGAAACAGAGAAGATCAAAACCAAAAGTTAGAATTTTGAAAACCTTAATAAGAAAGAATGCAAAGGATAATTAAATACCCTTTTCCCTATGAACATGGATTCAATACAAGTTACTTAAATAGATGATAGAAATGATAGATACATAGAACAAAATCTGTTAGCTCATGTAAGAAAAAATGTTATAAAAGAAAAAAGTCTTGAATAAGCAGGGTTTGTCCTAATAAAACAAGAAAGTTTCAAATCAGGAAATCTATCAATGTGACACACCACATTAAAGAATCAAAAGAGGAAAAAAATATGATTATTTCAATCTACGCTGAAAAAGTAATAGCAAAGATTCATCACTAATTTTTAATGAAAACCACTCAGAAAAGTAGAAATAGAAATTTCCCAAATTTATAAACATCTATATATCTAAAAACCATATCAAACACTATACCAAAATGGAAAAACTATAGATACATTCCAACTAAAATTATTATTAAAAAGAGGATGATGCTATCACCACTGCCATTGAACATAAGACTTAAGGTGTTTTCCAATAGTATATGCAAAGCAAAACAAATAGAGGTATAAGTATTTTTTCCAGATGTGATAATCTATACTGAAAACATAAAACAATAAATAAACATTTAAATTAATACAACATTTAAATTAAACAGAGTACAACCAGGTTGGCAGACACAAAATCTATATAAGCAATAATGAAATAGATAACACATACAATATAGATACTATAATGAAAAATAAGATGATACTCAAAGTAACAATTATAAGACATAAAACATCTGTCAGGATCAAATAGGGAAATAGAAACCATTTTTAGTTTTTAAAATGCATTAATTTAAGCTATGAATTGGTTTCAAAGGTGAAAGAAGAGCTAAGCAGAAAGATGGGACAGTGAGCCAACCCAGAGATTAGCATCAGAGAGAACCCATTCCTACTCCTAAGTGGGAAAATGTGGTATGGCCAGGGCCCAGGGGAAAAAAATCACAGGCAGTAGCTGGAACCCTGGTGTTCCTGTCCAGCAGGTGCTGGTATTGTGAAGGAGACAGAGATGGAGGGGGAAAACACTATGGCTTCTCCTGTCCTCCTACCCTCCAAACTCCCACCAATGCTTCCAACTGACCCAACCAAGAGGAGGCCAGCTTGGAGCCTGGGAAGCAGAGCTTACAGTAGTCAGCCCCTGCAATACAGAGCAGGGAAGGGGCAGGGGAAGGCAGGAGAGAGCGGTTGAACCATTTTTTCCCCACTTCCTCACTGGGGGACCATGTGTTTGTCATCAGGTGTGTCTCTCAATCTAATATTGCAGCTTCTGTCCAGTAGAACTTGCACAGCTCTTGCCTCCAGGTTCTCCTAACAGCTTTCTCTGAAGGGTCCTTCAGTCCTGGGAACAATTTAGGCTTCCAGCTTTTGCTAGTATCTTGATGCTTCACATTCCATTTTGTTCCCCTTAACCCTGCCCACAAGTTTATAAATAGTCGCTTCATTAAAGTCTTCAATTAAATCTGTTGAAAGTGCCATTTGGATTCTGGTTTATAAACTACAAATAAGAAATGTTAACAATTTAATAATACATACAATAGGAACAAACTGGAAAATCTTTGAACCATACTCACCAATTGTATTGTATTCTGGAGTCATTTTTCATTTTCAGAAAAAAAAATTCAGACCCTATATTAACAATAAGAGGATTCTTTTATATTAAATGAAATTTAAATAAGATATAATTTAGTCCACTTAAAATGCAGCTCTTTTCAAAACTGTTTTTCTCCAGTTAGGAAAGTACTTCAGCACCATTTTGACACTTGTGTTTCCTTAAGCAGTATTGAAAGGAAGAGCTCTGAAAGCAACCAAAAAAAATTTTTTTTTAAAAATCCCTTTGTAGAACATATTGCACCAACTGCTTCCAATCACTGGTTTCCAATTACTGTCAAACAAGAATTCTGTTGAATTTCTCTAGCTGTTTTCCTTTTTTTATCTTCTTGATTTTGAATATTTAAAAATGAATAATTTAGAACTGAAATTGTCATCTATAAATTTTATCACTCCTTTTTTGGATAGCTATGGTAAATGGCTTAAAGGCATTCATAATAGATATTCTCATTCATTACAGATATTCTCAATTTCTGAACAAATTCCTTGAAAAGAGTACAAAGAGTTATGTGCCAATTTTCTAGAAGATGAGAATGCAAATTAAGTCATTTCTATATATGGGAAAATTATCCAAATCTACCAATACTAATGACATGTGTCACTTTTAGGATGAGGGTTTGACTCCTAGTCTTGAAATACTTCTAAGCTCATATCTCTGCTCCTGATTCTTCCACTAACCAAGTCAGGCCCCTTGTCCTAAAAATTTTTCCTACCTATGTCATTGGCTAGTTAATAAGATGTTGTTAGATTGACTGCCAGTTTAGAAAAATAAAATGAATGTAATAGAATTTGATTGTTTATATTCAGGTTATTTTTGGTAGAAATTTCACTGTCTCCTCTTGATAGGAGTTCAAGCCCCTTGGGTCATAAAATGGACAGGAGAGGTCTCTAAATCTCTGGTAAGTCAGTTTATTTTCCTAAGGGAATGCTCTCAAGGGCCTTTTTCAGTGAAAACAAATATTAATAAGTTGATGATTAACTTTTAAAACAACTAATGAAGTATTCTTCATTGCATGTTTAAAAATACCTAAATAGTTGCCCTCTTAGTGCAGCCGGCAGCGAGTCAGTCTCATAAAAATACCTAAATACAAAGCCCCTAACTTCATCACAAATTTCATTGTCATTGCAGAGTTTGATTTGTATGACAGTAGGTTCCAGATAGAGCTGAAAATTATAAGAAAAAAATCTGTGAAAGACAAATCCAACCTTGAAAGCTACTGTTTATCTTTAGAACAAACGACTTTATCCAGAGTTTTACCCTATGATGTTTCATCATTTTTACGCTAAGAAGGAAACTACGAATTTAATTCTTGAGTTCAGATTATTCTGAGCAAGTTCTCCAACTCGCTATGCTAATTACAGGGTAGAGGAGGAATTTAGGGTTATTTTTCATTTTACTCAAAATTTGTAGTTTTTCATGTGTTCAAAATATCCTATTAAATAGGGATTATTTTCCCTAGTGTAAATTATTATCTGCTTTGTCAAAGATCAGATGACAATATGTGGATTGTTCTATATCTGGGTTCTCTGTTCTGTTCCATTGGTCTATATCTCTATTTCTGTGCAAGTGCCATGCTGTTTTGGTTACTATAGCCATGTAGTATAGCTTTAAGTCTGGTAGGGTGTGCCTCCAGATTTGTTCCTTTTGCTTAAGGTTGCTTTGGCTATTTGGGCTCTTTTCTGCTTCCAAATGAAACATAGAATTATTTTTTCTAGATCTTTGAAAAATGACTGGTGTTTTATGGGGATTGCATTGATTTGTAGATCACTTTGGGTAGTATGGACATTTTAACAATATTTATTCTGCTGATCCATGAGCATGATATGTTTTTCCACTTGTTTACATCCTCTGTGATTTCCTTCTTCAGTGATTCATAGTTCTCCTTATAGAGGTCTTTTACCTCCTTTGTTAAACATATTCCTAGGTACTTTATTTTCTTTGTTGCTACTGTGAAAGTTATTGAGTCTTTGATTTGGTTCTCAGTTTGACTGCTGTTGGTATATAGAAATGCTACTGATTTGTGTACATTGATTTTGTAACCCGAGACTTTGCTGAATTTATTTATCACTTTAAGGAGTCTCTTGGCAGAGTCTTTGGATTTTTCTAGATATAAGATCATATCATCAGCAAAGAGCAATAATTTGACCTCTTCTTTCCCCATTTAGATACCCTTGATTTTCTTCTCTTGCCTGATTGCTCTGGCAAGGACTTCCAGCATTATGTTGAATAAAAGTGGTGACAGTGAGTACCCTTGTCTTATTCCAGTTCTAAGCAGGAATGCTTTCAATTTTTCCCCATTCAGTAGTATGTTTGCTGTGGGTTTCTCATATATGACTTTTGTAATTCTGAGGTATGTTACATCTATGCCTATTTTGTTGAGAGTTCTTATCATAAAAGGGTGCTGAATTTTTGTCAAATGCTTTTTCTGCATCTATTGAGATGATCATATGGTCTTTCTTTTTGCTTCTGTTTATGTTGTGAATCACATTTATTGATTTGCATATATTGAACCATCCTTACATCCCTGGGATGAAGCCCACTTGGTCATGGTGGATTATTTTTTTGATGTGCAGCTGAATTCAGTTTGCTAGAATTTTATTGAGAATTTTTGCATGTATATTCATAAGGGTTGTTGGTCTGTAGATTTCCTTTTTTGTTGTGTCTTTTCCTGGCTTTGGTATCAAGGTGATACTGGCTTCATAGAATGAATTGGGAAAGATTCCTTCCTTCTTGATGTTATGAAAAAATTTCTGCAGTATGAGTACCAATTCTTCTTTGTAGGTCTGATAAATTCAGCTGTGGAACCATCTAATCTGGGACTTGTGTTGGGAAAATTAGATAGCCACATGTAGAAGATTGAAACAGGATCCATATCTCTCACCACTCACTAAAATTAATTTAAGATGGATAACAGACTTAAGCCTAAGACATGAAACCATAAGAATTCTAGAAGAAAATGTTGGAAAAACTCTTCTAGATACTGACCTAGGCAAAAAAGTTATGAAGAAGACCCCAATGGCAATCACAGCAACAAGAAAAATAAATAAATGGGGCTAGATTAAATTAAAAGTCTTCTGCACAGCCAAGAAAACAATAAACAGAGCAAATAGACAACCTAAAGAATGGAAAAAAATATTCACATGCTATACATCTGATAAAGGGCTAATAACCAGAATCTACAAAGAACTCAAGCAAATCAGCAATAAAAAATCAAATAACCCCATTAAAAAGTGGGCAGAAGACATGAACAGAAGCTTTTCAAAACAAGATAGACAAATGGCTAATAAACATATGAAAAAATGCATAACATCACTAATCATCAGGGAAATGCAAATCAAAACCACAGTGAGATATCACCTAACCCCAGTGAGAATGGCTTTAATCAAAAAGTCCCAAAACAATAGATGCTGGCGTGTATGTGGAGGGAAAGGAACACTTATACATTGTTGGTAGGACTACAAACAATTTAATAGTACAACCTCTATGGAAAATAGTGTGAAGATTCCTCAAAGAACTAAAATTATACCTACCATTTGATCCAGCAATCACACTACTGGATATTTACCCAAAGGAAAAAAAGTCATTTTATCAAAAAGATACTTGCACTTAATTATTTATTGCAGCACAATTCACAATCGCAAAGATGTGGAATCAACCCAAGTGCCCATCAGTTCATGAGTGGATTAATAAAATGTAGTCTATGTATACCATGGAGTACTACTCATCCATAAAAAATGAATACCTTTCATGACAATCTGGATGGAACTGGAGACCATTCTACTAAGTGAAGTATCCAAGAATGGAAAAATAAATACGATGTGTACTCATTATTAAATTGGAACTAACTGAACAGCACTCATATGCACAGATGGAAGTATAACACGACAGAAGTCAAACAAGTGGGTGGGGAGGGAAGGGAGATGGGTGAAATCATACCTAATGGGTACAATGTACACTATCTGGGAGATGGGCATACTTATAACTTTACCTCAAGCAGTGCAAAAGCAATCCTTGTAACCAAAACATTTGTTCCCCCATGATATTCTTAAACATTAAAATTCAAAAAATATGTATCCTATTAAACACTGAGAAAACCAGAAAGCAAATGTTTGAGGCAAGGTGTCTTCACAAACCGTGCAGCATCTGTTGACATTTTCAAGGAGCACAGTGGTTTCAATTGGAGGAATCACACTTAGAAAAGAGCTTACAAATTTGGCTCCATCTGTATAAGCAACCTGACTATTTTTTAATTGATTCTATTGTTGCTGACAAATAGTCATGTATTTTAGAAAATTAGTTTTCACAATTGAATTTTAAATGCATCTTCAAGAATATTAATTTCAGGAAGTTATTGTTGAGGATTTCTCAGCACAAAAATCAGCATGGATAATTTCTTATTGACCTTAACAAAGCAAACATTTCAAGAAGTACCTAAGTTCACCATCATAGGCCTCTGTTGCTAAGAATCAATTCACAAGCTGAGATGAGAGAAGTGTTCCCATCTGCTTTCTTTGCTCCTGAGGTCATTATAAGGAGCTGAGGAGAAAAAGTTGAGTCTATTAAAGACCTTAATAATTTCTGTTGGGTAACAAGTTTTATAATTTTCATCTGCTTTTCAATGACATGAGTGGAAAGTAAGGAAAGTAAGCCTGCAAATAGTAACCTCTGCTCTAGAAGTTTGCCAGTGAAAAAGTGGAAGACAGATGAAGGAAGAACTCAAAGAGGTAAACATACTCATAAAAACCATAAGACTATATTATTTAAATTTCTTGGAGAAGCAAAAGTTGGGCTTGACTTAGCCTTAGAGCAGTGTTCTTCCACCATGGAACTATTGACATTTGGGGCTAGATAATTCTTTGTCATGGGCATCTGCCCTGTGTACTGTAGGATGTTGAGCAGCATCTATGGCCTCTAACTAATAAATGACAGCAGCACCCACCACCAACAGTTGTGACAAGCAAAAATGTCTCTAGACATTGCTAAACATCCTCTGAGAAGTAAAGTCACCTCCAATTGAGAATCACTGACTTAGAGAAAGGAATATTTCCTTAGAGAAAGGAGTAAATGAGTTCAAGAAATTGACCATGGAAGAAAGTTAAGTGATAGAGCAGGGTTCAAAATATACAAATGGGATCAAAGGTACCTATGTGGGAACGAACCTGGGAAGGAAAAATTGATAGATATAGAAGGGAAAGAATGGGAGCATAGGTGAAGAGATTTTAGGAAAGAGAAGAGGCAAGTTGATGAATCTCATTATTAGGAAAAAGTACAGAGGGGACCCAGATAGGAATTAGAAGTTGAAATTGGAAGACTGAAATAGCCCCTGCTGGAGATTAAGTGGACAGTAAACCGTCAAGTGAGTCATGTTCTGTGGGAACAGTGAGGCTCTATGTACAGAAGAAGTCAATCAGAAAAATCATATGACTTCCTCCTGGAGTACTAAGCCAACCGTAATTATTATGTGACCTCCTACAGGAAAATTCAGTTTCCAGAAGTGACAGCTGAAGGGACTGGTTTTGGTGTTCACCAAAAGTTGAAATTAGCAAAACCCATAAACTAGAAAGTCAAAGTAGGGAGTATTTATGTGATGCTATCAAGAACTTTAATTATTATGACTTTCCAAAGAAGTAGTAAGTCTCTGGTTAGGTAATAGAGTAGTGGGAAATATGAGAGGAGAAGTTTTTTAATGAGAGAGAACAGGTTCTGTAAGAGTAACAGTAAGAGAGATGAAGAGCTGTCATGGTCCAAAAGCAGAATTTAAAAACAAGAAATCTTCCCAGTCCCAGGTGCAATGAATAGCCCAGAGAAGTTGCTGGAAAATGAGGGCGACAAAACTATGGAGTCAGTGTACTAGAAAAAGTTAGGAACACAGATACTAAAATAACCAAAGAAAATGTTGGAAAAAGAAGTGTAGAAAAATGCAGCAAGAAAACAGGAATATAAATAATGTTAATAAAAATAATGCCCTTAAATTCAAAAAACTTTTAAATCATTAACTATGCTGACTTTTAAATAAAGAACTTTATAATCCATCATCTGTATCCAAAAATACTAAATCAAAATGTTCTATAAAGTGCCCACAAAATAAATTACTCAAACTTTAAATATACTTAACAATTTTTCTTCAAATTTGGCTTCCTTTTCATTTCTCATTAAGAGCCGAAATCTTGCCAATGTTGAAATGTATAGTTTTACTTATTTTTAGTTAAATCAAAGTTTAAATACATTTTCATGATTTTTTTTCTTATTTCCCATGTAAAAAGAGTTTGGGTAACCTATTAAACGTTCCCTCAAATAGGATAGGATTTTTTGAGCAGGAAAAAGTTAACTTTACCATAATTCTTTGGTTAATGAAAGAATTAATTTGTTTTTACATTTTTCTGATTCCTTTCATCAGATAGGAGGTATAATGTGGGAAAAAATAGCATTTAAATTACTTCTCTAAACTTATTTCTCTATATTTAGGTTAAGTTACTTTGTTTTTTAAACTATTTTTCATGCAGCATTTTAAGACTAGAGTTCAGGTGAGATTTAGCTATAAAGTAGAGGAAAGGACTGACCTCTAAAACTAGGCAGGTGGGAAGGAACTGGTGTGTTATTTCTGTTTTAGCTATGTCTATAAATGACCACTAAATCAGTCTTTCTCACCCTGAAAATAAGTTTTCAATTTTTACTTTCTATTGTTTATATTAGAAAAACAAAATCTATTGAATATGCTCTTTTAGGCTACACATTCTCCTCTCCGTATTCTGATTCTTCCTTTCACCCTCCTATCAATCTCACATCTTAAGACTCATCACATTAATCCAGTCATTTGGAGTCTTTTCTATTTCTTCAATTTTGATAAATACCAATCAATCACTAATAAAAATAAAGAGAAGTCATTGTAAATTAAGTCTAACTGACTGTTAATTTAGTCAAAGTACAGAAACAAAGGAAATCATCTAAACTGACTTGCAATGTTTACTAAAGCTAAACATATGCCCTTGCTATGATGCAGAAATTTCACTTAAAAGTACATATGCAAGATAAATGAGTGTCTATGTTCACCAAAAATCATGTTCTAAATTGTTCATAGCAGCATTATTCAGAATATCCAAAACTGGGAAGAATCCCAATGTCCCTTAATAGGAGAAAAGAGAACAATGGAATATTACACCAAAGTAAACTAGTAATGAAAAAGTTTAGCAATGTGGCTGCACACAAGATAAATATTTTTAAAAATCAATAATGCTTCCATACAATAGCAATGAAAAAACCAAAAATGAAATTTTTAAAAAATCCCATTTGCAATAACAGCAAAAGGAATAAAACAAAACACATAGGAATAAATTTAACAAAAGAAATGAAAGACAGACAATAAAAACTATAAAACATTGTTGAAAGAAATGAGAAAAGATACAACACCCCACATTCACAGGTCATAAGACTTGACATTATTAAGATGGAAATACTCCCTAAATTGATCTACACATTCAATGAAAACCCTTTCAAAATCCCAGTTGCGTCTTTTGAAAACATTGACAATCTGATCTTATCATTTATATGGAAATATAAGGGACCCAGAATAGCTAAAACAATTTCAAAAAGGAACAAAGTTGAAGGACTCATACTTTCTGATTTTAAAACCTACTGCAAAGCTATAGTAATCAAGACAGTGTGGTACTACCATTAAAAAAGACATAAAGATCAATGGAATAGAATTGAGAGTCCAGAGATAAATATTTACATTTATGTTCAATTGATTTTCCATAAGGGGTGCCAAGATAAATCAGTGGCAAAAGAATTATCTTTCCAATAAATGATACTGATATCTACATTAAAAAAAATGTGGACCCCTGCTTCACACTTTACACCAAAATTAACTCAAAATGGGTCATATGCCTAAATATGTTAACTAAAACTATAAAATTCTTAGAAGAAAATATCAGAGCAAATCTTTGCGACTTGAATTAAGCAGTGATTTCTTAGATACAACAACAAAAGCACAGCAACTAAAGAAAAAATAGATAAATTGTACTTCATTAAACTTGAAATTTTGATGCATCAAAAACACTATCAAACCTTAAACAGATACAAGTAGAATTACCATTTGATCCAGCAATCCTATTATTGGGCATCTACCCAAAAGAACAAAAGACATTCTGTAATAAAGACATCTGCACTCAAATGTTTATAGCAGCACAATTCACAATTGCAAAGATGTGGAAACAACCCAAATGCCCATCAAAATGTGGTATATGTATACCATGGACTACTATTCAGCTATAAGAAACAATGGTGATATAGCACCTCTTGTATTTTCCTGGATAGAGTTGGAACCCATTCTACTAAGTGAAGCATTCCAAGAATGGAAAAATAAGCACCACATGTACTCACCATCAGATTGGTTTCACTGATCATCACCTAAGAGCACATTTAGGAATAACATTAATTGGGTGTCAGCCAGATGGGGAGGAAGGGATGGGTGTATACATACATAATGAGTGTGATGCACACCGTCTAGGGGATGGACACGCTTGAGGGGGGCAAGGACAATATACGTAACCTAAATTTTTGTACCCCCATAATATGCCGACATTTAAAAAAAAAGAAAAAAACTATCAAGAAAGTGAAAGGATAGCACACAGAATGAAAGAATATTTGCAAATCATGTACCGAAAAGAGACTTGTATCCAGAATATATGCAAATCAATAATAAAAAGACAAATAATTTTTTAATTACCAATTTTTAAAATAGGTAAATGATTTAAATAGACATTTCTCCAAAGAAGATATAAAAGTGGGCAATAAACATACAGGAAAATGCTCATCATTAGTCATTAGGGAAATATAAATTAAAACCACAATGAGATATCCCCTCATACTCACTAGGATAGTTATAATCAAAAAAGATGGACAATATCTAGTGTTGGTGAACACGTGGAGAAGTTGAGATGCTTGGACATTGCAAGTGGGAATGTACAATGGTGAAACCACTGTAGAAAATACTTTGGCAGTTCTTAAAAATGATAAATGTAGATAATGACCCAGCAATTGCACTCCTAGGTATATACCCTAAAGAAATGAGAACATATGTCCACACAAAAATTTGTACAAGAATGTGCATAGCAACATTATTTACAATAGCCAAAAAGTGGAAACAACCCAGATGTCCATGAACTGATGAATGTATAAACAAAATGTGGTATATTCATAAAATAGATTATTCACCAATAAAAAAATGAAATATTGACACATGCTACAACAAGGGTGAATCTTACAAGCATTATACTAAGTGAAAGAAGCCAGAAACAAAGGACTACATACTGGTTGATTCCATTTATGTGAAATGTCCAGAATAGGCAAATCTACAGACAGAAAGTAGATTAGTGGTTGCCCAGGACTAGCGAGGTTTGTGGGGGGAGATTAGGCAGGAATGGGGAATGACTGCCAGTTTGTATGGGATTTTAGGGTGTTAAAAATGTTTTAAAATTATATTTTTCTGATAATTTTACAACTCTTTGAATACACTAGAAATTACTGAACTGTGTACTTTGAATGTGTGAATTTTATGGGAAGTGAAATAGATGTCATAAAAGCTGTTTAGAAAAAACAAGAACCAATTATTTATACACACATCATATATGAATCTCACAGATATAATGAACAGAAGAAGCCGGAACATAAGCATGTACATCATATGATTCCATTGACATGAAGTTCAAGCACTTATAAAACTAATCAATAAAAATATAAATCAGAATATTGATTACCTCTAGGAGAATGAGTGTTGACCAAGAAAGGACAAAAGAGAAACTTCTCAGATGCTGGAAAGATATGTATCTTGATTTGGATAGTTGTTACATAAGCATTTACACATAAAAATTTTATCAATCTATGCACTTAATATTAGTGCACATTATGCTCTTTACAGTTTGTATGTTGTAACTCAAAACATTTTTTAAAATCTGTATATGTTAGCACTTTCTTGATCATGTAGATGCAGCAAAATAATGGATTGGTATTTGTTAAGAAGATAAGATTTAGAGACAAAAACCTTTCCAATATTGGTTTTCACATTCCCTGGCTAGACGATTTTGGGTAAGTTATTTGACATGTATAATTCTCTCAGCATCAAAATGACGATGATGATGGCATCTGCCTAAAAGTTGTTTTGGAAAAGAATGTGTGCGAAACATTTTGTAAACTGCAAATGTTAGTAGCTTTATTGTAACTGCATAGAGAATACAAAATTCACATATTTTTTAAGTAAAGCTATTTGAGATTTTCTAGAATTTTCTTAATTTATATTTCTAGTATAATAACTCTTACTAAATTATGCTTTGTGCTAATATGGTTGGACTACAGGAAGTCATAAAAGAAATAATCCAGGGCAACTAATGGTTGCTATTTTTTGCAATGATTTTTGCTGCATTTCCCAACAAAGATTTTCTCATGAAGACCTATAGGAGAACTTTCTATATTTTTATATTCACTGGAGTTTTCTTTTTTTAATTTATGAACATTGATCATATTTTTATCTTTAAGATGCCTACAAAAAAAAAAGCAAAACACAGGCAAGTGTATGACGTATGTTTAGCAAGGAAGAGCACTTCACTACACACATTTTGTACATTGCGGTCATTCTTAGCTTTGTTCTATTTTCCTATTCATATTCTCACTCGGCCTCCATTCTAAGACTCACTTTGGTTTGTTTTATCATGTTGTATTTATCTTGGAAATCTGTCTCAAATCATCTTTAGAAAGAGTTGCTATAATGAACAAACAATAGCAATAACAAAATGACCTGGTTAAATAAGAATCCAGTCTGCTAATCATACCTACTGCAGACGTCATGAACATAGACAGCAGTCCCATAAGAAGTCCCATAGATCTAAACATGGTAGCCTAGTCCACAGAACTCACTGGAGGCGCTCCTATGGTACCCTTTGCACTCATTTTATTTAATAACACCAGAAATCGACTGACTAGAACAGAATCATCAGAGGGACAGAGATTTGGGTCTATTTTGTGTACTTCTGTAATCCAGTGGCAGGAACAACGCCTGCCACATAGTAAGTACTTAATTAAGGTTTGTTGAATCAATTAGCACTGCATATAAAATGTAGTTTTTCACTTCCTCGGGGCCATGGCTACAATTACTCCAAAATTCTTTGAAACTGCCATGAACATGTAAGGTACACATGCATGGTTTATGTGAGAGGCAGAACGAAGTGGAAAGTACCTCACTGATACTGAGAAAACCAGTTCCTATTTGGTTTTTAGAATAGAGTTTTCTTTTAAAAAAAAAAAGAATAAAATTGTCTAGTCCAAAATGGAATTTGCCATCTAAAACATTGTTACTCTAAATTCTACAAATATGATGCTTAATTGTTCTTCCCTTATATAAATATAATGCATTACTATTAATATAAAGTAACATATAACTTAATTTTTTACAAAATAAGCCATTTCTTTAAAATACCAAGCCAGTAATCTTGACATTTCAATTTCACATGAAATATTATCCATTTGGTATTTTAAGGAAAAGATGATAAAGGGGCTTCTTAAAAAGACATTCAAGAATGGGCAAAACAGAAGAAAGTACAGCAATAAAAATATTCTAAGCTAGAAAGCAGATTATGAGCCATCATCAATCTAGCACGCCCAAACCCTGAGTTGGCAGCAAGAAAGGCTGAGCACCCACCTTCTATACCACAGAATTCTCAACGGACTCAGAGACTGGCAGCAACAGGCACTTTTGGAATAGGGTAAAGGAAGTAGGGACTTAAAATCAAAATGATTGGGTAAAACATTGTAAGGAGCAGTTACTCTCTCAGAACCTCTCCGCTACTCTATGCCACTGAATAAAAAGCTCTTACTTCACCCTAGCAAAAGACTGTAAATTTATTCTCCGGAGAGGGTAAACGGAAGGCCTGTGTATTAGGAATGCCAGGCATAGTTGAAAACATAATCTTTGAACCAAAAATGGATATTAAGTGAATATATGCTTAGTGAATGCTGAAACTCCAAACCACCAGAACACCGGCATGCAAGCCTTTACCCTGCAGGCAGAAGATTGGAAAATTCTGCTCAGAGGAATCTAACTGGCCCAAGAGTAAAGATATAAAATATTGACGATGGGTTGTCCCAACAAACAACCGAGCAGATTATCCTATACTGAAACTAAATGTTAACTGGCCCCACTCTCATGCCAAGAGCTTACAGTTAGCTTTTAGTATATAAAAAAGCAATTGACTTTTGTATATTGACCTTGTAGCCTGTGAACTCTCTAAATTATTTTAACAATTGTTGATAGTAGTTTTTTATAGATTCCTTAAAATATTCTACATAATCAATCATGTCATCCCTGAAGAGAGATAGTTTTACTTCCTTTCCAATCTTCATTTCTTTTATTTCCTTTCTTGCCTAATTGCAAAAGCTAAGCTCGTCGGTACAATGTTGAATATAAGTGGTGAGAATCAGCATCCTTGCTTTGTTCTTGATCTTAGCAAGTATTTAATCCATCAACATTAAATATGATGTTAGCTGTGGTTTTTCATATCATAGCCTTTTTCAGATTGAGGAAATGCCCATTGTTTTTACTTTGATGAAATGTTTTATGATGAATGATATCGAATTTTTTCAAACATTTCCCTATATCTATTGAAATGATCATTTGTTTCTCCTTTATTACATTAATATGGTAAACTTATTGATTTTCAAATGTTAAATCAACTTTCCATTCCTGGAACTTATTTGCTAACATTTAATTAAGAATCAATCTTTGGATCTATGTTCACAGGGGATACTGATATATGTGTATGTATGTATGCATTTATATCTTCTTTTTTCAAGTGTATATTTTTAATGCTTATGTCTAAAGCAAGGTATCAGGGTGATACTGATCTCATAAAATAAGTGGAATAGAGCTATCATCCTCTACTTTCTGAAATATTTTGTGGAATATTGGTATGACTTCTTCTTTAAATGTTCAATAGAATTCACCAATTAAACCATCTGGGCCTGAGTTTCCTGATCAGCTTTTTAGTCTTCCACTCTTAAATAAAGACATATGGACATCCAAAGATTTCCCCTGAACTGAACATTAGAATCAACTAGTAAGCCTTGAAGAAATATGCCCCAATAGCAGAGGTTTGGGTTTGATTGTCTATGGTGGGCCTAAGTTACATCAGCATTTTTATAAAGCTCCTGGGTGACTCTGATTATACCTAGTATTGAAAACCTCTGCTGTGACATGAAAGCTAGACAAAAACTACCAGAAAAGATTAAACTGGAAGGAACAGAGACTGTGCAAGAAAATGAAAACTCCAAAAAGTTACTACCAATAATCATCAGAGACATGAGAGAAGATATCAAGACCATGAAATAAAGAACAAGATGCTATGAGCAAGGAACATCCAGAGGCATCAGGAACTACATGTATCGTTTGCAAAGATATGATACCACTTAGAGATTAGATCTTAGATTCAGAAGTTAAGCAGAATATATTTAAAATACTGGGTCTCCACATTTTCCTGGCTTTGTGACCTTGTGCTAGTTACTTACGTTCTTTGAGACTGTTTCCTCAACTACAATCAGCAATAATGATAACATCAACCTCATGAGGTTGCTGTGAATATTAAACGAGATAATACTTGTAGTTAGGAGAGCGCCTGGCTCAATGAATTACTAGTATGCAGTAGTCACTCTAGTTGAAGCTCCTGTTTACTGTTAGCTGCTATATTGTGTCCAGTAGGAAGAATGTACTAGGCAGCATCAAATTAAATAAGCTATCTAACTAGTGAAATTACTATTCAAATCTAAAAAGCAAATAATGCATTAGTTAATGAAGAAGGGTGGAAGAAGAGGACAGGATGTAAATACAAATTATTTTAATGTGGTGATGATTCATTTTAAAATGTGTCCTCATTTATGAAAATTAGCTTGGAAGTTGCTCGCTCACATTTCCTCAGTATTTGACACAAGTTCAAATTCGCCACAGAACCTGGACACTCGACAGCATCTGTGCAGCAAATCATAGAACAAACTAGAAGGGTGGCTCTATGGGTGATCATTCATTACATATTTTCTTGAGCTTTAATCTATTTTCATTTTCAGGATTCCCTAATTCGGCGACATTTACCTTTTAGAGTAAAATGAATAACAATTATCTGCGATTCTCTACTTCTGCTGAAGATATTATTCAATCTTCTCGAGGTCTGAAGGAGGATTAAGTAACATAATGCCTGGAAAATACATTGTTTTGTTCATACCCTTAATAATTGGCATTATCATTTTATCATCGTTACAATTCAGGGTAGGACTAGCTAATGATGAACTTGAAATTTCTCACATGCAACGTGAGAATGTTGGCCTGGAGTCTCTCCATATCCCTTCACCTCACAAAATCCACTTAGAATAGTTACTTCAGATTTAACAGTTGTTTATTTTCAGGTATATTTTTTTTGTGTGAAATACTGATAGTGTTCATTAGCACTAAAGATATGCCATTTTTGGACAGAATCATCTGGTCAATCCATATTCATTACTTATGATGTTTTGCCTTGTAGACCAACCAAAAATGTGAAAATAGCTATTGTTCAAGAATTATTGAGAGTAAGAGAACAAGAAGATTCTTAAGTTTGACTTAAATGACAAGATGCTGTTTCCTAGGTAACTTTTATCTTTTGAACATTAGAGATGAGGAGAATTATATACTCCGAGGTAGGACCAAGTCTCATCAGTAACATCATCTCACTTAAAATCTACTTCTCTGTCAGAAGTATATGTACTGCTTTTTGTCCCCTCATGGGGGCTGTTAGTCAAGGGAGGCATCAATAGAGCTCCATAAACCTCAGAAAGAACCTAAAAATTATATATTTCTTAGCTTTCAATAAGATTCATTTGGAATTTTCAGATCTCAAGTCAATAGCCCTTAGATGTTCCAAAATTATCTTTTATAGCAATTGACAATAAAGGAAAATACTAAAATTCCTTCAGTAGCAAAATACCAACAGGAAATGGCCCACTTTTCATGCTCTAACTATGACTATGGAGAATAAGTAAAAGTCTAGAAATTGTGCATTTCAAACAATCTCTACTGGCAGTCAAATAAAATTACCCCTCTTAAAAGAACATAATCTTAAAGTCCCAGTTGCTGTCATTTGCCAAAGGTGGCACCACTTAAGCAATTACATCTTTAAATGGAAAAATATAATCAGTGAGATTGTTATACACAAGGCATCTGGGCAAGTGCAGGAGATCTTTTTTCTTTATCTTTGTATTTTTGGGAACATCTAGCCTAGTTAGAAAAAGAAGAAAATAACATCAGAGATATAACAGTCAGCTTAACATTAGGTAAAAGACCTAAAATTATCTTAACATTAGGTATCTCTTTTTAGGGCTATTCAAATGAAAAATACAATTGTATAGTCTCACACCAAGAATTCTAATTTCAAGATTGCATTTCTACCAAGAAAATGTCTCTTTTATGATGGTTAGATTCCTCTCTGTATAGAGGGAGGACTATTAACCTTTAGATTCAGAACTTCCTATTAATGGGCCTCCCTCAGTTCCTTGTGGGCAAAACAATTCCAGCAAGGGCTCCCAGAATATGAATGCCACCCAAGAGTCTAAATCACCCAAAGAACTAGTATCCTGTTGAGACCTTCATATTAGGAAAGTTCAGAGACCACTCTTTTCACTCATACATTAGAAATTGAGGCTGAATGTGTACAAACATATATGAATAATTTTGTCTCTATGGTGCTTTATTTATTTTTTCTGTGCTTTCTTTTTCTAAGACCATCTCTAAGTGATTTTACCAAGATTAATCCATAAGATGGTTCCACTGATGATTCCCAAGCCTTGCCATTCAGATTCCCTCCCAAGTAGGGAATGAAGACCAAATTTACAACAATAACCACCATACCCTTTTGCTTTTAATTACTTCTCTCCCCGAGGTATTTTTCTTGGAAAACTATTAAGTAGATGATTTGACTATTTATGCTGTACCTCCCAAATATCCATATTCTTCCAGTTGTCAGGAAGAAAAAATCTTAGAAGACTCAGAAAATGCCTGTTGCTTTAAATACTAGTGGTCTGGAGAAGAGAGTGCAAATAATCTTGTAAACTGATTCTTACTAAGTGGTTCACTTAAAGAATGATTTCTTGTTTTGCTCTATAAGTATATAGAAACATTTCACGTAAGTATGGTCAATAATGCAAAGATTCCTTACTGAGATAGATAATGCTTTCACACTTGCCATTCCTTGATATCACTGTGATTTAGCAAAATGAAAAATTGATTTCCAAAAATGGCCTTGTCGAGAGAGGAGTAAATATTTATTTTTAGAGAAGCCAAAAGGCCATACTCTTGGACAAAGAGGTCAGCTGGCTTGAAAAAGAGCCAACTCCAGTTGTATAATGAAAATTGACCCTGGCTCTAAAGTCTCACTTGGAGGCTTCCAACAAGATTTCATCACCGCTTGGACTATGGTATTTATATGGGATGGGTTAGTTTAATAAGCGGTTTCACCAGCTTCTTAACTTTCACTGCAAATATTTCTCCAGAAGCCAAGCCCTCCATCCCGCTCATTTTGTGGGCTTGAAGTATTAATTATAGTTTAGATTCTACAAAAACAAATAGAAGGAGCTGTATTCTATGCCTGTTGGTTTCTAAATTGCTTAGCTGTAACTCTACTTTTTGTTGTTGTTTACTCTGTTTTAGCCTCAGTTAGCAGGAAGTTCGACATCTTAGAGAGTTGAAATAACCTATAGATCTTCCACAGGGACTAATTCTCTAAAGGGCCACTTATCTCATTTTACAAAATATACTGCCAGTTTAGGCTTAAAATCAACAACGAAGGAGAAAAATTCAAGTTACTTGTGTGAAACAAATTTGGTTCAAATCTCAATTTAAGTCAGTTAAAAGTGATTTTTATGTCAAACTATTTTTGTGACTCATTGTTTTAAAGCTTTTATATAAAATATTTATTCCTTTTATTAAACTAAACAGTAACAAGAAATCTTTACCATATTCTACCACCTAGAAGAGGAAAGGTTTTATTCTAAACCTCTATTGTATACATTTATGGTTGGTATATGATTGTAATCACTGTGTGCATACCATGGGATTGCTATTTATTATTTAGCAAAGAGTTTTCTGTGTATCTCTGTAGTCCACACGTTTGTCAGATTTATAGGCAATAAAATATTTTATTGATAGATCACAACTGATTTATCAATATTTAGAAATTTGCCATGACTTTTAAAGATATACATTATGATTACGCACTGTATTAGTTTCTTAGGGCTGCCATAACAAAGTACCACAAACTAGGATGGCTTAAAACAATAGACATCTATTCTCTCTCAGTTTAGGAGGCTAGAAGTCTGAAATCAAGGTGTTGGCAAGACCATGCTGCCTCCGAATCCTGTTGGGGAGAATCCTCCCTGCTTCTTCCAGCCTCTCGTAGCCCTGGCATTCCTTGGTTTCTGGCACCATAAGCCCAGTCTCCACCCCACATGGCCGTCATCCCTCTGTGTCTCTTCTCTTTTTATAAGGACACCAACCATGTTGGGTTCAGGGCCCATCTTACTCCAATATGACCCTACCTTAAGTAATTAAATCTGTAACATCCAATTTCCAGATAAATTCACATTCTGAGGTTTTGGAAAGGATGTGACATTTGGGGGGTGCTGTCCAACCTCATACATATGCCTTGAACCATTGTTTATAGATATGCTAGCATTTTCAGTTTTTCCATGGGAGAGGAAATTAAAATGCTCCACATTTTCAAAATATATGCTTGTTAAAATGTATAAATAGATATGCATTTTGTCTTATAACTCCAATCTGTAATTTCTATAAGAAAAAAATTCTATTTTTCATATTGTTTTTAAAATCCTGATTCTCCCACAGGCATAAACTTCAACTACCGTCTATATTTAAAGAAATAAAAATGTGTTCTAGCAATCATAAATTTAGTTTCATTTCCTCTAATCAATGCTCCTTCATCCCAGAGACAACAAATTTCCTCATAGATTCCTGTCTGTGACAGGAGTTCGTGATGAAATAAATAGCTTTATGTTCCTCAAAGTTTGTGGAGAAAATCCCACTTCCCAAAAGAGAAGGGAAGCTTACATACAGAAAAAAATAGCATTTGTATCTTATCCATCACCATCATTCAATATTCAACTAGTGTTTATTGAGCCTTAGGAAAACCTAACACACTCTTGACAGACAGGGGAACATCCTAAATGTAAGAAGCCCTAGTCTCTTCAATGTGGAAAGAGTCTGAAAAGTCAAGGTGCCAAAGAGCATCAGTTTTGCAAACCTCATGTGAAAGACAGGGATCTTACATGTCTGTTCCCTTCAGTCATCTTTCTAAAGAAGTGTAGACACCGAATACCTTAACCTCTTCTCCTCAACTCATCTCCCATCAATACTTCAGAACATGTTTTCAAGGGTCCTAAAATGGTACAAGACACAATCTAAGGGGAAAGGAAGAGTGTGTGAAAGTTCTCAGAATCAAAATGGAGTCATTAATGTTAATAAAACCCTGACAAATAAAGCCAGGGAAGGCTGTGAAGAGAGAGTTCTCATGCTTGTATGCCTGCTAACAAAAACTATCCCAAAAGACTGCAAAAACCACAACCTTGCACAAAGTCTATTGCAACCTAACACAAAAAATACTTCTACAAGAACATCTGCTCAGCAACTACCTGTCCAACCTCAGACTGGTATCACCCTTATTATTGATCATTGTAGCCAAGAAAAATTATTTCAAATCAGTTATGTGATCCTCCTCATTTTTTCCTTTAAAACCTTTGTATTCTTTTACCTCCCTGAATATGCACATAGTTAACTATGGCATGTGTATCACCATTGCAATGCTCTATTCACAAATAAATATCTTTTCTTTTAGAGAGTCTCTCTCTGCTTGTTATTTAGGTTGACAAGAAACACCATATTGATTCTGAAGACTGAGATAGCTAGGAAAATTATCACAATTTGTTTTTATGGCAACTTTCGGGAATCTTAAAAGGTAAGTGTTCAAAGAAAACAATATGATGCATAGATTGGCTTGATGAGGTAATCGCAGGGGCATAGGTATTAATACTCAGGCATCCAGAAATGATAGATTGGTGGAAGGAACACTTAGTATCCTCAAAGATCTTTAGAAAAATATAAGCACTTTTGTGTGAGATGAATTAAAGCTTATGGACTTTACATATTATGCACATTTGCCATTCAATAACAGAAATGCTTTCCAGACCTAAAGCTGAATATACTTTTCTAATCATGGAATCTTCGTATTTTAGACTAGAACAGTGGGTCTCAACTTTGGTTACAGCTTTATAAAATCCTGAAGCTCAGGCCATACTCTAGATCAATTAAATAATTATCTCTAGGGTTGGAACCCAGCCATCAGTACTTTTTAAAACTTTCCAAGTAATTCCAATAAGTAATCAAGTTTGAAGACCACTGAATTCTGTGATACTTTCTAGGTCACTAACAGCATGAAATTTGGAGACCCACACCCTGAGTTCAATTTTGTTCTACAGTTTGCTAAGTATGTGATTTCAAGCAAGTCCCTTAGTGTCTGTGAGCCTTGTTTATTAAATAAGGTGAAAACCCCTTATTATTTATCTTACTGTCTAGTCCAAAACCTTCCTTTTATAAATAAAGTATAATATGTAAGGGTTAATTGGCTCTTTGATAGAGGATATGCTAAACTATTGGCACTATTCATTAAATATAATTTGACATTAAATCTAATTTCCATGTCTAATACAAATTTCCATCTCCAATACATCTGTGACTTGGAAAGAAATATGAAAGTATATACATCCCAAAATGTTAACAGTCGTTATCACTGGCTAAGACTAATGAGTAATTTTCTTCCCCTTTCTCCCTCTCTTCTTTCCTTGTTTCCTTCCTTCTGGAAGAAGGAATATAACCTAAGTATCAAGCTGCTCCAATTGCTCTAGTTCCAAGCTAATGTACACGTGTTGGCTATGAGTAAACAAGAAAACCCAGTTCTGTCACACTCTGAAACCCCTCTATAAATCATTAGCTTCTTGCTTAATCTGCCTCAACAGGTAAGACAACATGGCTTTGTCATCCGAGAAACAAGTCTGCACCATCTCCAGGTTCATAGACTGGCTCATATCCCCCTTTTGCTTAGCTCAAACTTCTCTCCCTCTGTCATCATCTTTTCTGTGTGGCTTAAACGTCTCCCCCAAGGTGGCACTAACAAGATCATGTGAGGATCCACCTCTCACTACATGCTTAATTTGCATGTGGTTATTTCACTATAACGTCACATAGTTCCTTGGTGTTAAGAAGGAAAAATATCATAATGCTTTGAGAGAGAATAATGAGGTTGGGGCACAAGTTATCTCAAGTGATAAGGGAAGACTTCCCAGGGGGATAAAACACTTGAATTGAGTCCCGGTATATGAATAGGAGCCTATATGTTTTAGTCAGGAGAGTGATTTGATACAATTTGTACTTTCAAAAGATCACTTTGGTTTTTATGTGGAGCATGTTTTACTAACTGCTCAAATGGCTCAATAGGGTGTTAATATTGATTGGACAGAAATGAAAAAAAAACAGAAATTCTTTTCTTCAACAATATTTTGCTATTCCTCTATACTAGGGGTCAGCAAACTACAGTTGACCCTTGAACAACGTGGGTTTGAACTGTGCAGGTCCACTTATATGCTGATTTTTTTTTTTTAACCAAACAAGGATTGAAAATACTGTATTCAGATGCGAAAGTAGCTCATATGCTGACTTCTTATATTCGCAGTTTCACAGGGCTGACGACGACGACTACTGCTGCTGCTACTACGATGACGGGGCTTGAATGTGCACAGATTTTGGAATACATGGGTGGTCCCGGAACCAATCCCCTCCTCCTGCATATACCCAGGGATGACTGTGTAGCCAGCAGACCAAATCTGACCCACTGCCTGTTCTTTGCCAATAAAGCTTTTTTTGGGGAAAAAAAAAACCCACACCCATTTGTTATAATGTCTACTGCTGCTTTTACTCAACAAGGGCAAGAGTTGAGAGTTGTAACAGAGACTGTATGGTGCACAAAGCCAAAAATATTTGCCATCTGGCTCTTTACAGAAAGCATTTGCAATAGCTTTTAAAGAGGCCCCAACACCAGATTTCCTCTTATATTTCCATTACTAGATCAGGTCACATGACTAGCCCTAGATGCAAAAGTGGCTGAGAAAATAAATGCCAGCCTCCCAACCTCTGTAGAGGCCAACTAAAATATATATAGAAGAGGCTCAGGAAGGGCTAGGGAGTAATCCATTGAACTATATCTCAGATGTGTCAAAGTTGAGAAAAATGGTGACTCTACTGTCTTAAATCTTAAGCTCTCCGACACCCAATTTCTCTCCTGTATAAAAAAGGGATGATTGATATTTGCTTCTTATGATTGCAAAGAGGATTAAATAAGATAAGGATATTAAACATGTTGATTATGTAAACATAAAGTTCCTGGAACTTAGTATGTTCAGTAACTGTAGCTCTCTTTCCTTTCCTCTGAATGCCTCTTACAGTTCATCATTGTGCTCTTCTGTAACTTTAACTTGTCCTTGCTCATAGTAGGCACTTGATCAGAAATGTAGACTAGAAGAACAAACGTTCCCATTCTTTTACAGGACAAGGCTTTGGTTGTTGATGCATACTTACAGGATTGATTGTT
The DNA here is from genome assembly GCF_020740605.2 of Lemur catta. Lineage (NCBI taxonomy): Eukaryota > Metazoa > Chordata > Mammalia > Primates > Lemuridae > Lemur > Lemur catta. Next base: position 156,078,969 of record NC_059128.1, read on the forward strand.
TAATTCTGCTTGGCTAGTAAGTACAGAAGTATCTTCACAAACAAAACTGTTGCAACAAAGTCTTTAACAAAGCCCTCCTGGAGAAGAGTGAGTCAGAGGAAATCCCAGTCTTTTTATTGTGGTAACAGCAATCGCTGAGCACAAGGAAAAGCCATGGGGGCCAGGCGCGATGGCTCACGCCTGTAATCCTAGCACTCTGGGAGGCCGAGGCAGGTGGATCACTCGAGGTCAGGAGTTCAAGACCAGCCTGAGCAAGAGCGAGACCCCGTCTCTACTAAAAAAATAGAAAGAAATTATCTGGCCAACTAAAATATATATAGCAAAAATTAGCCAGGCATGGTGGCACATGCCTGTAGTCCCAGCTACCCAGGAGGCTGAGGCAGTAGGATCGCTGAAGCCCAGGAGTTTGAGGTTGCTGTGAGCTAGGCTGACGCCACGGCATTCTCTAGCCCGGGCAACAAAGCGAGACTGTCTCAAAAAAAAAAAAAAAAAAAAAAGCCATGGGCCTTGTCTCAGATACATGCAACTCAGATGGCCAGGGAACACCTATGTAAGCTGCACCACCCTCTTCCCAAATGAGCAGGCCACGCTTCCAAGACTCAGGTGCCCATTTCCTGGGAGTCAGGGGGATGCCCCTGTGTAGCCATGTGTTAAATATACAACAGGCCTTTGGGGACCAGCAATCCAGAAACCCCCGACCAAGTCCAAACAAGCCACAGCCCCCCAGACTCTGAAGAGGAGGAAAGAGGACTCGGTCATTCACTAAGACCTCCTGGAGTCTATCTCCCTGGCCCCTTTAGTGCTTCTTCTCTCAAATCATGTTTCTGACAGTGAAATGTGACACTGGAACACATCTGTTTACAAAATTGTCTTTATAGTGAAAATGTTAGTGTAGAACTGTAAACTCCTGGCTTTTCTCAAAATTTTGACAAATTGCTAATTACCAATATTCGTACCTCAAATGAAGTTTATCAATATTCTATCAATTAGATGTCTTTGGTAAAAAATCTAAATCTTTACAAAGTCTTCATTTATGTTTTAGTGATGGGAAGGTGTATGCTTTTAAAAATTTAAAAACCCTCACAAAGAACAGTATGAACCTAAAATTGAGTTTACTGTTCATCTTTGCAAGGAAAGGTGAGTACAAGATGGTTAAACATCATCATTTAAAATAGTTAATATTTTGATTCACATACATTTCTTTAAATTTGCCCCTGAATATGATTCTGTTATTTTGATATTGTAAAAATGTCACAACTATCATATATGTTTCATGTCTGGTGCTTCCTGGAAGTAAGATACACAGTACAAGGAATAATATGTTCACAGTGATTACACAGGATTACAGAATAACTTTATCTCTCAGGAAAAACAGCAACTGAAACCTATAGGACATGATCAACTATGAAACATACGTAATATCCAGAAAATAGCTGTTGGTGTTTGTGAAGACCTGAAAATACTGAAATGCAGGTTTAGCCTTTTCCCTGTTGTTTTCAAAGCAAATCAAGGGCTTCTAGGACCCTAAGCAAGGTCAATGACCAGGGCTGCACTTCCCCAAGTGACATCCATGCCAACTTCCAAAGACAGGGCACATTCAGAATGAGAGGCCAAGATAAGGCCTGCCACTTTACAAGGAATTGGCAAAATGAACTTTGGCACAGTTGCTGGAGAACTTAGCCCTCCAAGAGCAAAACAGCCATGCCTCTTTTTGTTTTCCCTTCTCAATAAGGAGAGTGAATGCTGAACTTCAAGTTATGCAGATTATGTCCCATTTATTTTGGAGGGGGTAATGTAACCTTTCCATGGTTGGTACCGCTTAAAAGAAATAGAAACAGAAATAAAGGGTGCACCAGTAAATAGACTGCCTACCATCAGAATTCTACAAAGCCCAGAAATAACTGTTTCCCTGATATTTTGGACCAAAATGGAAATCTTTTTTAGATTTTGAAAAAAAAAAAATGTATTCCTGGGTTATTCTTGTCATCTTACTGATTCAGCTGGATCCAGTGTAATAATGAAATAAATTACTTTCTAATTGGCAATTATGGTCGCCAAAAAAATCCAAAGCAACAGGAAACCGGTCTTCTTAGCCAAGAATGTAGGGTCTTTCCCCTTGCTCTGCAATTCTTTCTCTTTATAAAAAAAATTCCCTCTACCTAATGCTCCTTAAGTTACACTTCTGTCTCTTTTTCCCTTCACTTAATTTATTTTGAAAATCTCTCTCCCTCTCCCACCCACTCACTCACTAACTGATGGTTTGGTGCCTGCTATTCTCTTAGAAATGCACTTTCAGAAGATGCCAATGATCTGCTAACCCTAAAAGATCTCTATGCAGCATTTCACCTTAAGGATCATCTTTTCTTTCCAGAAGCTCCCTTCTTTCTTGGCTCAGATCAGTGTGTCTTCTCACTTTTCTTCCAACTTCTCTGATCATTTCCCCTCAATGTGTTTTGCTGAGACTTGGGCTTCTTTCTAGTCACATCTCACTTAGGGTTTATTCACTCATACATACTACACATAACCACTGAGTGCTGTTTATGTGCTCAGCCCTGTCCTGAGGTTCTCACTGAAGCTCTACTCCCTGTTATCTCTACAAGTTCTCCCTATGCTATTTCATCCACCTTCAAGGCTTTAATTACCAACTCTACTCATCCCCTTCTTTTTTTGATCATTGCCTTAATATATATCCTTATCATTTCTTTCTTGGACTTTTATAATAGTTGCCTAAATCATCTTCCTGCTGTCAGTTTTACTAACTACAATCCATCCTACAGAAATTATCTTTCCCCTTCCTTATTCTCTTCCTTTCTCTCCTTGCTTTATTTTTCTTGTATTTAATCTGTTTTACAATTTCCCAAACTTAGAAAACTAGAAAGAAAAGTCACTGGTAAGCCCACACCCAAAGTCAACCATTTTACCTTTAGTGAGCTTTCTGCCAGAATTTTTCCAGGTATAGGTTTTTTTAAGAAGAGAACATTTTCAACCTTCAAAGATCAGATAAATTGAGTCTGTTTAAATTGTTCCAAAACATAAAAAAGAAACTTTCCAAATGCCTTTTTTTTTTAAGCCAGCAAAATATTGATAAGAAACCTGACATTAACTCACCAAAAAGAAGCATTAGATCAATCTCCCTTATGGAAATTATGTAAAAATACTAAATAAAGTATGAGCAAATATAATAGACAAATAAAAGAGGTATAAAAGAGTGCAAGAATAATTTAATATTAAGAACTTTATTGCTTTAAAATAGCACATTAATAGGACAAGGAAAAATTCTAACCATTGCTTCAAATGATGCCAAATAAGACCTTTTATAAAATTCAAATTACCTTCCTACCTAAAAAGAACTCTAAGCAAAGTACAAATGGATAATACTTTCTTGACATAATACTAATATTCATTTCAGCATCATGCTTAATAGAGAAAAATAAGAAAAATTTTCTTTGCTGTCAGGAACAAGAAAAGCAATTCCAGTTGCCCATTGTTCACAAAGTACCAAACAATGTATTTAGACAAAAGAAGTATAAGGTTTCAGTATAAGAAAGAAGGTGAACTTGTAGTCATCTGCAGATGACAAGCCAGTATGCATGAAAAATTTAAAAGTATCAACTGAAGGAAGAAACTTAGAACAATAAGATTTTCTTCAGTAGTTTTGCATAATTTTCACAAACAAGGCTGATCTGTGGTTTCCTTTGGAGGGACTATCTATGAAATAGTGTTTGCTGGCTTTGCAAATGGAATTTGGATACTGTTTCTTCCTTTTGTTTTAAAACCATTTAAATAGACTTTTTATCTGATCTTTGAAGCTTCAAAAACTCACATGTTAAAAAACCACCACCAACAAAAAGCAAAAACCTATGGCTGAAAAGATCCCAGCAGGAGCCCAGTAAAGTAGTTACAAGATAATTACACAAAAATCAATAGCTTTTTTATACCAACAATAACCAGGTAGACAATATAATGGATTTAAAAGTACTATCTCTAATTGCCACAGCCTATGAATAAATTTCAAAAGACATATGTAGAACATATACAAAAGGGAAACAAAAGAAAACCTTGAGCTTCTGCTAAGGGCCATAAAGGTGACAAATAAGGGAAAATATATCTTGATCTTGGATAAGAAATGTCAAAAATGTAAAGTAATCTAAATAATTGAATCTCTAAATGTAATGGGATCCCTATCAAAATCACTAAAAGATTTGCAATTGAGAGAAACAAGGTTCAAAAAAAGCTGAATAACTCCAAGTTTCCTCTGGAAAAATGAATATGTGAAAATAGCTAAGAGAAACTTGAAAAGAGAAAAATAATTAGAAAAGACAAACACAGTCAGCATTTTCTAAAATTTTAAGTCATTATACTTAAAATAGTGTTATACTGAGAGAGGAGTGAACAGACATAACAATGACACAGATGGAATCCAGAAATAAACCCAAATACATAAAGGGATTTAGTCTATGATACAGATGACATTTTTTAGCCAGTGGAATAAAGATGGATTATTTAATAGAAGATATTTGAAGAATAGAGTGATAACTGGAAAACTTAGCAGGATTATTACTTAATTTCTTATAACAAAATTAATTTCAGAACAATAAAATAAACATTTTTTAAAGAAATTTCAAAATAACTAAAAGAAAACAGGTGGAAACCGAGAAGTCACAGAGACAAACTTTGATCTATTTGATAAAATAATAGAATTTATCATTTTTACAGGCAAAAAGAGAGTATGCAAAGTCAACTTATAATAAACAGGTAAAAACGTGTGTGTGATACATTTAACAAATGACTAATTCTAAACATATATTTTGATCAAGTACCAATCTAATAGAAAAAATGGTATTTTTGTTGTAACTTTTAGTTCTGTAATTATGAATAAAATTGAGTTTCTTTTCATGCGTTTATTGGCCATTTATATTTTTGGTCTGTTCTTATAATCTGCCCATTTTTATATTGTATATTTTTATTGCTGCATGGAAGCTCTTTGAATATTAACTATGTTAACCTTTGGTCTATTAGATGAGTTGCACATATTTTCCCAATTTGTTGCTTGTCTTTCTGTGCTAGTTCAAAACAGAACAGAAATTTTAAATTTCATATACTCATATTTTTTATGGGTTCTAGAGTTCCTATCTTGTTTAAGAAGGCATTTGTCCTATCCAAGTTAATAATAATATATTATTCTAGCAGATACATAATACACATGCAATATATTTATGTGTCTTGTAGGTGAGGGACGTACATTTATTTTCTTTCCAAAGTACCAAATATCCTTACACAATTTATTGAATAATCTGTGCTTTCCTCACTTATTTGAGGCAAATTTTTGATATATTCAATTGCTATACATTCTTGGAACTGTGTAGCACTTATTATACTGTTGTCTGAAATTATTTGTCTGTTTTCATGCCAGCAACATAAACTTTATAGTAAGTTCTTGTTTTCTATACTATCCAGGAGGAGCAATTGACATACTCATTCTTCTTTTTCAAAATATTGTCTATTTTCTCACAGGAAATTTTCTTAACAGAAATGTTTGAATCAATTTGCCAAGCTTTCCCAAAATTCCATTGGCATTCTGATTGGAGTTACATTGAATTTAAGAGACCAGTTTGGAAAAGATTGGCACTGTTCCAATATGGCCTTCCTATGGCCAGGAGTATGGTTTGCCTACACACTTATTCAGATCTTCTACATCTCTCTCTAATGTTTCATAGATTTTTTTCAAAAAGGTCTTGTATCTTTCTAGTTAAATTTATTCTTAGATAGATATTTATACTTTTTGTGGTCAATGTGAATAGGATAATTTTCATTTCACTTTAAGCCACTGATTTTGGATATTTAGCTTATATCTCTTTAGTGAATTCGTTCTAATAAATTATCCCTCCACCATCTTGTATTTAAGTGTATTATACAATTAACTCCTGCTATTAAAATATTTGTAACATCTCTGTCTTCCACAATCTCTAATTTGTGTTTGTAAAACAGTGATGCTAAATAAACATTTATTAATTTCATCAGTGATAATTTCTGAATCTACATCCCAATCCCACCCATGAGCTACAGGTTGAATTTCCAACTGCTTGCTGTATATTTTCATATTGGTTTTCTTTTGGCATCTCAAATTCAACAAATCTCACTGAAAATTTCAAGACTTCTCTTTTTCCCTCCTAGCTCACATCCAGTCATTAGTCAAATCCTAAAAATTCTACTTCTGCACTATTTTCATCTCATTTTCATTTAAATTGCTGTCAGACTTATCTTTCCAAACATCAAGTCCTCCTCCCGATCAAAAGCCCTCACTGGTCAGTTCCCTCCTGCCTAGAAAACAAAATCTAAACTTAAAATGGCATTCGAGACTCTCCCCAGTCTGGTTCTACTTACCTTTCCAGTTCAATCCATCTTAGCTCCAATTGCTTCTAAGTAGAAACTGAGACAGGGTTTCACGTACATGTGAGGTGTTGGGGGAGTGGGTGCTCTCAAGAAAAAGAGGCCAAAGAAAATAGAATAGGGCAAGGGAAGGAACTGAGCAAGGATGTGGTCTTGGCTGGTCTAGCTTAAGCCTAATTCCACAGAGGCCTCCAGAGCACGAATCGCACCACAGATTTAATTCCATCCTGAGGCAAAGGCGCCTGCTCTTTTTATATGCCTGTCAGTCACAGGCCAAGGGCTGAAGATGGCGGGTAGTTAAGCTTTGTATTGAGATGACTCCCTTTCAGCTGAGGGCATTCTCTGAAAAAAGACACAGCTGTGCTCTTACTAGCAGGCAGCACTCATTGCAGCTGGGGGAGAGGTGCATGACCAACTAAAGTGGATCTGGACAGGGCAGCAATATCTCCTACCATCTCTAAACATCTCTCTCCTTGTTGCCTTCAGCTCCAGTCACCCAAGAATAGCTGATATTTTCTAAATATGCCCTGTCTGTTAATCACTTTGGGCTTTCCTGGAATAACCTTTCTACCTTGTCCAACTATACAAGAACTACACAACATCTGACACTTTGATACAATCCAAACCATTCTCTTCAGTGAAAGTTCTGTCTCCTCAATTCAGAATTTATTAACCCTGTGTTTCCCATGGGAGTTTATCTGTACCTCTCTTGTAGCATTTATTTTTGTGTGCTTTTTACCATAGTTAAATGTTCACTTTCCCCACCCCCAGCTCAAGGTGGAAGCCATTCATTTTATTCTGCCATTTGTAACAAATAATTAGAAGCATCTGCATCTCCAAAAGTTTATAAATTCCCAAGGTGTGAAAACAGTTGTCGTTTTTTTTCTCCCTTAGTAATACCTACCATGAAAGCCAATAAATGTTTGCTGAATTGAATTGAATAAAATACAATTTTGAAAAAATAGAAAAAGTATTTTTTATCTTTCTGGGCCATCTGGCATGAAAATAAAGAAATTGATTTTTTTGTTTACTGATCTTCTTTTTATTCTCTTCCTCTTCTCTCTTTTGTGATTCTACCAAACCTAAAGGTTTAAAGGTATAAAGGTATAAACATTTTATTCACTCTCTCTAGATTTTTATGTACCCACAAATATCATAATTCAATTGACTACCCACTATTATAATTCAATTTTTTGTATCTTTTAATAGCAATGACTGAGAAATCAGAAGTCTTGTGTTTTGTTTTTAGTGTCACCATCAATTTCCTTTTATTATGTCGAGATCACTTTATCTCTCAGAAAATATGTGGTCCACAAATTTCTTTGAAAAACAGTCTCTTGTCAAGAACTTCTTATATTAGGCAATTGACATTGGCTTTTGATTTGGATACAAAACTTGAAACCTCTATTTAAAAAGTCTCCTTTATAAAAGAAACAATTGATGCCATTATTTTCAACATACTCATTCTATAGACACGGATATGGATATGGAAATTTAGAGGTTATGATCAGGTTTCACACTTGTTTAAAATCCTTTGATGGTTTCCCAAGATCCATGGGTCAAAATGCAAACCTCTTAATTTGGCCTGCGTGGCCATCTGTGACTTGGCCTCTGTCTTACTGCACATTACTCCAGCCACAGGAAACTACTTATATCTGACAGACTCACTACATGCTCTTAATGCTTCTTATTGAGTCTTTAAAATATTCTGTTTCCAATATCTCAGAAAACATGCCAGCACTTTCATACCCTATCCCATTGCCCAATTAACTCCTACTAATCCTTCAGGTTTTAGGCTGCATACCCACAATAGCCCTGGCTTTCTTCCTGGATGCACTTTCTAAACTGCAGTGGGGCTAGGGGACGGGTGCTGGGGGTGGTGGAGGCAGTTGGGTAGAGACCGAGCAGAGAATGGCAGATGGTGATCTTGCCCAACTGAGGAGAGACTTGACATCAGGGCTGCTGAGGTGCCTGACAGAGTGTTGGAGAGGAGGAAGCTGCACAGAGAAGGCGCTCCCAAAAAGTTCCCAGGGATTCCCTTTAGTCATTAACTCAACACTAAACTGTGTGTGTGAGGACAAGACTCCAGAAAGCCTGGAAGAAAAGAAGAACCACAGAACAATAAGCTGAACCAAGATTCCGGCATGTCACAGGGCTGGGAACCACGGGAGTTCTGACCAGCCAGAGACTTGTGGGAAAATATCGAGCAGACTACTCTACATGCAGACAGGGTTGCGGAAGGAGGGGAGAGATGTGACAGAAAACAAATTTTTTTTGAAGAAATAATGGCTGAAGTTTTTCCAATTTTGAAGAAAAAAACAAAACAACCAATAAAAAAAAGAAATCAAGTGACTATAAGCAAAATTTTTTTCAATTAAGAAAAAAAGAAGACTATATATAGACACCACATAATCTAATGTTAAAACCAAGACAAAGAGAAAAAAATATTTAAAGAAGCCAAAAAGAAAAAAAATAGTACATTACATATTATTACATACAGGGGGATGATGGTAAGAATTACTATCAACTTCTCACCTGAAACAGTGCAAGCCAAAAGACAATGCTATTAGCTACAACATCTATAAAGTGTTGAAAGGAAAAAGCTGTCACCCATGAATTATATATCTAGCAAGAATATCCTTTGAGAACGAAGGCAAACTAAAAATATTCCAAGATGAGCAGATGCTGAGAGAATTTACCACCATCAGATTTGCTCTACAAGAAACGTGAAAGGAAGATCTTCAGACTGTAGGCAAATGATACTGGGTGAGAATCAAATCCACAGAAGGGAATGAAGGAATGGAAACTATGTGAGGATCAGTGAAAGAGGGTGGAGAGGGTCCACCCATGGGGAGGGCCTAGCATGGGAAATCAGAGTCCAGGAGGAAAGCATCCACTCAAGAAAAGAGAGAAATTCTGGGACTGGGCCAGAGAAAGTAACACATCAATCTGGAACTTCTGTTGTACCAGAAAGCAAGGAAGTACTCAAAGAAAGATGTGGCCATGTCAAAAGGACCCAGAAGCCAGCGGAAGGCCAGAAAAAATAAATGCAAGTGGCAAAATAAATAATGACACTCATTGATTATAACCTATTGTCTAAAACTGGAAACCACGAGGCCATACTGATATAAATAAATGAACAAATAAATTCAAAGTTTATGAGGCACTCAGTTTCAAAGTACATGTCCATAAAATACTTTCTATTCACTCAGTTCCAAAGTATATCCCCATAAAATACTTATTAATTATGCAGGAGAAAAGAGTAAGTTTACAATAAAGAATCCTGGCAGACAGCACCTTGATCAAGTGGCCAGTGTGAACATCATCAATAATGGGATAAATTAAATTGTGTGCCACCTGATGTAATACAAGAAGGACACAGCATCGCCTCTGTCACATTCTTGCCAAAGATGCATAATCTGAACCATATGAGAAAACATGACAAAAACATTGGAGGACAATTCTACAAAATTGTTGGCCTTTAATCTTCAAAAGTGTCAAGGTCATGGTAATCAAGGAAAGACTGAAGAACTGAAAGGGACATGAAAAGTAAATGTAACATATGATACTAAGAAGGATGTTTTTGCTTTTTATAAAGGATATTATTGAGATAACTGACAAAACTTGATTGAAGTTTGAAGATTAGGTGGTAGTAAAAAATCAATCTCCTGATTTTGATGATGGTATTGTGGGTATGTAAGAGAGTGTCCTGGTTTGTAAGAAATGTGTTCTAATGCAAAGAATAACTGGACTAAACACTCCAATCAAAAGGTAGGGGTTGTCAGACCAGATAAAAAAGTAAGATCCAAATATATGCTATTTTCTGGAAACACAGTTTATTTAAATATATTTATAAATGTGTCTATATTTCTATTTATGTAAAATCCATAAATATATATTTGAAGAAGACCTCTTCAAATATCATGTTCATTGTTTGTCTCCCCCTAGTAGAATGTAACTCTCAAGAAGATAAGGATTTTTTAAATATTCCCTCTTTCACAAGCTCCTCAGAACCTAGAACAGAGCTTGGCACATAGTAGATGCTTTAAAAAAACAACATATAATGAATGAATGATTAAATATTCCTCTTAGACTACAAGCTTGTGGAGGACAATGCCCATGTTTCCTGCATTATTTCCCTGTGGCCTGGCAAATGGAAAGACCTCAATAAATGCAGTGAAATGAATAAAAGCATTAAGTTACTACCTTGTCATTATGGAATGAGGTTAAATTCACACGAAATTTCTTGCTGTTATTTTAAAAGAAATTTAAAAAAATAAAAAATTATATCAAAATTAAGCTATAATTTATTAAAAATTGTATGGCTGCTCACCATGGAAACATAAATTTACTAAGTTATCTATTATCTGTTCCCACCCCTATCAAAAAAAAAACCCCAAACCTATAAATGGAAACATTTTACTAAGGTTTTTATTTCTTCTGGAGTAGATATCCCAGGTATTGATTACCAGATGATCATGATAATGGCCATGAAACTTCATTACCACTAAAAACGCTGGGCCCAGCAAAACCTCATTACAGAGGTTTTGGGTTTCTTATAAGATATACTGATAATATGAATTAAAATATCTCCTTAAGTATACCCTGCCCTGATCTTATTCTTGTCTATATTTCCACGCATGGGAAAAAGAATTCATTTTCCCATTGCAATCCAATACAGATTAAATCAATTTCATTTTTTTCCATAGAAATGGAATTATTTTTAAATACTAAAATGAGAAGTAATCTGAACTTTTTTTAAAAAAAAATCTTTGACTAGCTCTTTTGTGACTAAAACGCTAATATTTGGCTCAAAAATGCCCAACCTATGCTCTTCTTTCTTAAAACATTAAAATCACATTATAGAGATTAGCATTTTTTAACTTTTGAATTGGCTTATTACACACATACCAAAAATGCACAAATCCTAAGTGTACAGTTCAATGAATTATCACAAAATGAACATACCAGTATAGCTAGGACCTAGGACGAGAAATAGAATATTATCACCACCCTAAAACTACTTTTGTCTATTCCTCCCAACCACTCTGCCTTTCTTCCTCCCCAAAGATCATCCTTCTCCTGACTTCTAACATGATGGATAAATACTTTTTTGCCTGCCTTTGAATTTTATATATTATCATACAGTATGTACGTATTTTGTATCTGGCTTCACTCAACATTATGTATTTATAGAGACTTTTTATCTTAAATTAAAATCATTATTGTATTTTGTAAAATGTAATCAAATTTTACCCTTGAATTTATTCTCTTTACAAATAACGTAACTTGTAGCAAAATACAGTTCTACCAAATGTTATAAAGTCACTAAAATAGTTAAATGTTGAGGACAAGAGTTGCTAAATCAGATTTTTAGTAAATGTAACAAAAGCATTCAACCAGTACTCAGCTAAGTGATCTGCAATATATTGCCGAGAATTTATTTTCATTTGTAAACCATTCTGTCTAAAAATTATTGTAGACATAGCAAATGATATTTTTTCAAGGCTTTGTATATTTCATTGCTCATTGGTGTTAGATTTGAAGTGGGTTATTTGTAGAGAGAACTATGCATCTGTGTATCACTCAAGTAACATACACACTCTATTGGTCCTTCCCTTTCATTAGGCTGTCACTGATACTATAGAGTTTTACAGATTACAGGTTTTGCCTAAAGCTACAGTCAGCTCTCTTACCCAGTAATTGGATAGACAGATTTGGCTCAGCTCAGCAAGTCTGTACTTCTGTGTGCAAAAGAAGCCCTGAATTGAAATACAGCAGCCTTGCCAGGTCAGGATAAACAGAGCTCCGTGGGGAAGTTCAGAAAATCGCCTTCAAAGAACACTTTGGTTCCCACTTCTATGTATTCAGTAATTGAATTTCATGCCTTATGGATATATATGTATCATTATTCATTTAAAATGATCATCCAAAATACTGACTTTGTTTAAAAGAATTTATAAATTGCAAAATGTTGACTTCATTAGGAGTGGATGTTTTTAACTTTCTGTGTCCAGGTACATACAAAACTTGAAGCTTTTCAGACTCTGATTATTTTGTTTGTTTGTTTTCAGGACATAGAAATACTATATAAATAGTAATAAATGAGTAAATAAGTTACATGGGCACCATGAGCTGCTGTGTAATTTCAAAAACTCTAAAATCCAAAGGCAATTTGCTCCTAGCACACTTGCTCTATAAGAAAATTAAATCCAGAGCATTTTAAGTAATAAATATATGTACAGTGTGAATGATCTTATGATACCATGAAAACTTCCACTTTTTCACTTTATAAATTTGCTGCTTGCTGTCTTAGCCCAAATATATGGCTCTCTCAGGATGCCTTAGTTTTCAAAGGAAAGAAAAATTTCAAGTTGCAAAAATAAGCTATCACAGAAAACTTTCCATTAGCCCCCAGAGCAATTGAACGAGTGAAAATGTGCCCTGAAACCCCTTCCTTCCTTTTGCTTTAGGTGGTTCCAGCTAGAGTTACTGATACTGAAATTTAAATACAATTGCTACCTTAGCACACTGGCCAGTCTGTGAGAAGTTGCTCTGCTGGCTCCAAAATGGCCTAGTGTCTCACAGAGTCAAGCATTGTTAAAAACAGAATGCTTTTGAAAATGGATATTTTTAAAACAGATTTAAGGTGATATAATCACCTCCCTCCTCCAATTCTTCCACCAGTCTCTCTCCTCTCAGCATCTCCAAGTGGAGATTTGGCATAGGAGGCAGAGGTAGCAGTTCTTCAATTCTTTGCAAAAGAGGGAAAGATACTTGTGAGCTGTTGCCTCTGCTTTCCTGTCCAGGCCAATTCTCTAGCTTAGAGAAGAATCCTGACGCTCCAAACAGCATTTTAAATGTGAATCCTGATTCTCCATTTACTGTTCAGCTTACTGCAAGTTTTTATAATCTCTCCAAACCTCAGTTTTACCATCTGTAAAATGGGAATGATGTTTCCTACCTCATAGGGTTGTTGTGAAGACTAAGAGTAAAAAAACATATATTCAGCCTTTAGCACATAACAAAGCACTAATAAATGGTAGCTGTCCACCACAGCTCCAGTTCCTCTTCTTCCCTGCCATACACCTTGGCTGTATGCCCCTGGCTTTCTCACAGGGAGATGGGGGCACATGGCTAGGGTCTAGCCAAGAGAAGGGGAACAAAAGTTATATGTGTCACTTTCAGCTCAAAGCTTTCAAGATGTTGGTGTCCCCTTGACCTTACTTTTCCCCTTCCACCTGGGTGCAAAAGATTACAAGCCCTTAGAGGAGGGAGGGGCCACAGGTCAATGGGGGAAGCTGAAGTCCTAGAATAGCTGTATAAAGGAGTATAGCCACCACCACACTCCAGCCAAGAACAACTTCCTTGGACTGTTCTTTGTGCCTTTATTTATCTTGGGGTCTATTTGTTACTACAGCTACCTTGCCTAATTAAAACAGCTGGTAGGGAGCCAGAATTCACATTTAAAACATTCTTGGTCTAGTGAGTCAGCAGTTCTCACTGTAAAACAAATGCGATATTTTCGATTGATTAAAGTCTAGCTTAGCCTTGCTCTTTCACATCTCCATGTAGTTCTCTCTTGAGCTGAATTTTCTTACAATACTGTTCACTCTGCACAGCTCCCATATATATGTGAGCCCCTTCTGTCTCTTGAACCTAATTTTTGTTAACACGGGCAAAAGAGGGTGCCAATTTTCAGGGGGCAGGGGAAAGGGAGTGCTTCATTTAAATCGCCAAAGAATATAAAGGCAAAATAAGGAGTATAGTTTTCTAATTCTAAGAACCCCAATAAAAGTACTTATAGATTTTATTAAGCATGAACGCCCTGTAGACACCGAACTTGGATTCTTTCTTATTTGGTTCCTGGTCATGAGTGGTGAGCAACAACTCGTTTCATTCTGTCTGAGAGCAGGCTACCGAAACGTGCAGCTCTGTTCGAAGACAAACACTAGCTTACTGTTTGCAGGGGAATATACTTCCTAGTGCAATCCTCCTCCTCCTCACTGATTTGAGCACCTAGGATCTATCTCCACTTTGTAGGACCGACCTAGTTTAGAGTTCATGTGCGAGTCAATGGTGATTAAATGACTTGAGCCCCAATAAATGATGTGACCCTTCCCAGCTCCAGTAATAGGCTTCACCTACTTTCTGAAGTGTTCTATGACTCAGACCTCATTCTTAAGTCAGAGATTGTTAGTTATTACAAATGTACAGTATCAATAAGGTCATCTCTCATGGGTAAGCACATCTAGCTAAGGACACTGCTAAATATGTCTCATAACATAGTTGGGGCACAACTACCCAAGCTTCACCTAAAACGTGTAGGAATCCACAAAGGGGCCCACTTTTCCTCCCCAGCTCCTTCATCAAAATTTCAAGTCTTCTTGGCCATAAAACAAAAACTGTCGATGGTGGAATTGACTGTTTGTTTGACTATAGATTAATTTATAACCTAGAGTATCAATCATTTAGCAACCACAAGCTTCAAATGAAGTGAAGAAACACAGAGTGCATAGAATATCTGTAGAGTGTTATCAATGAGGACGCTAACTCAGGGTTTCTTCATAAACACTTTGGAATAAAAACAACAGCAAAATCTGAGTTTCATTACCCAATGCAAATCCTCCTTCCTTTAGTCTTTTAGAGAATAGTTAAGATTTCCCAAATGTATATGGTAGATTCAAACCACTCCAAAGCAAATGTGCTTCTGTGCCAGTGATTTGAAAGTAGCAAAGGGGCTCAGTCATCCACCACCAGAAAATGCAAATTTGGAGGCAGGTTTGGATTCATTAGTAACTACCCAAGACCAATCTGAAAGCAGGCTTAGGCTTTAGTGCATTCCTGGCAATGACAAACTAAGATCACAACCCACTTAGCTACAAAGAATAGCATTAAAATGTTCTATTAACATCCAGAGAAGAAAACCCTGAAATTTCATAACCAAGGATATGTAGGAAGCCATTATTTCTGAAGTGTAAGCAACTGCATAGTGCTATTTTAATTATGCATCGCAGGGAAACTGTGATTGTGTCTTCGCCAGTATTTTATTAGAATGTCAATTCAATTGAATTACATCCCTTGGGAAAGATTAGCATGGATTTTAGTATGGATGTGTGAAAGTGTTGCTGTACCCAGGCCAACTTTTAAAAGTTGTGTGCTAATGAGAGTGAAAATGGAAAGAGAAGTGTGAGATTCTCTGGTCCAAGAAATCCTGCAGCCATTCTTCCCTCCATTGCACTATAATCTTCACTACATTTGCAAATGGTACAAACTGAACACAAAGCCTGCCAGACATCAACACTGCACTTTGAGCATTATGAGAGGATCAAAGGGATTTAGGATGAGGAAATGTATGTTCAGACATCTACTCCTTAGCTTAAAACAGGGAGGAAATTAAACATGGAACTATATGGCTAACGGACATTTATTTGAATCAAGATTTTTAATCTCCTCCTTGAAAGAAACTTTGAGATCTGGGGTCACCTATGATAACACCCACATTTTACTAAAGAAACAGAGGCAGAAAAATAGGGTCACTTGACTAGCAAATCAGTGGCAGAGAGAGGTCTCAGACAGTTCTCCCAAAGGGCAGTTCAGTAGCCTTCTTTTTATGTTATTATTATAATAGTTTCTAGTTTCTAGTGTTCCGACACTTTCCATTTTGTCTTTTCTTTCCTTCCTTTTTTTTTTTTTTTTTTTTGAAACTTGTAATTAAGGGAAAATTCTGAGTATATGATACAGGCGTTTCTCTAAGTAAAAATAGAACCAAGTATAGGAAATGGATAAAAATGGAAGAGATATATTGGTAAAAATTTTTTCAGGGCAAGCAATACTTATAGGTTACTGATCTTTGAAAATTAGCTGAGACGAGCTCCTGAGAAAAAGCCTGTGAGCAGCTTCTTTCTGCAGTCTCCCTTCTTTTTAGTCTTTGGTGTTTCCAGAAGTTATCACTGGCTGGCTGCCCAGATGAAAATTAAAATCACTTCAGGAAACTCAAAATAGGATGCCCTGCTCCGTGATGAGTGAGAAATTCAGTGGCTATTTGGTGATGCCTTCGCAATGAAAGTCCAAGCAGAACCAGCTCTCCTCATGGGCAGCCTGGGCTTTGTACTTGCCCCTCACACAGACCCCAGGAGAGGGGAATGTCCTGGCACCGTGAGGGGAGGGGTGGAGGGGAGTTGGGCCGAGGCAAGCGAAACTTTTAAATTTCCAGAAAGAGACCCGGGATGTGCTGCTGTTCCAGCCGCTCGCTCAGCAACCTCCCCCCCACCCCCGACCACCTGCGCGCACACACCCTCCTCTCCGGGCGCCCGACCTCTGTCCCCTCCCCGGAGCACAAAGCAGGGACGAAACAGGAGGCGAGAGGCTGCCCTCCGCGGAGTCTGTGAGGCCCCGGTCGCCCGCTCCAGCGCTGGGCGGTGCAAAGGCCTGGTGACCGGGCCTGGTGGCCTCTTGGGGATAGGAGCTGCCGACCGGCCGGGCCGGCCGCACCATTGGTGGGATCTGGTCTACGGAAAATATCAGCTCGCCTGCGCCAGTATAGACAGCACTCGTGCATTAAATGCCAAGGCCATTAGAGCAAAACTTGGAGACGCAGGACCCTGGGCGTCTCTTCCCTCGCCCCGGGTCTGGCTTGGCAGGCGGATCTCCCACTCTGTTCCCCCTCCAGGCGCCGGACTCCCGGCTCCCCCCCCCAGTCTCTCGACCCGGGTCTCACCCCCCGTCCCCCTCCCGTCGCCGTCCCCCGGGCCTGCCGGCCGAGGCCCGCCCTTCCTCCGCCGCCGGGTCACTCCGGGACAGGCGCCCTCCCCTCGCCCTCCCCGCGGCGGGAGCCCAAGCCTCGGGCGGCCGCGGCGACGGCGCCCGGGGACAGTGCGGGCTTTGAACTCCCGCGCCACATTGGGACCCTACCCCAACCCGAGTGCCAGACGCGGGCCTCAGGGAGGGCCGACCCTGGTGCCCGCGGCCACCGCGGACCCGGAGCGCCGTGGGCTTCCCGGCCGCGACGGCGCCGCCCCCGGAGAGGAGGCGGAGGCGGACGGCCCGCGCCCGCGGCTCCGAGGGGCGGCGTTGCGCCGGAGGACTGAGAACCGAGCGGTTCGCCCGGGCTTTGCACCCCGAATGTTTCCTGCCCCGAGACCCCCGGAGCGCGGCCCTGCCCCTGCGGAGCGCTGGGCGGCCCCTCCCGGGGCTGCGGACTGGATCCTGCTCGGCTGAGCTCAGGCAGCGAGTGCGCCCCGGCCAGCCCGGCCCCCTGCGGGGCAAACCGGGAGGGCGGGGTTGGGCCGATCTCCGCAAGAGTCAGTGCCCAACTCCGGGGCTCAGAGCTCCCTAGCATGTCTTTTAGTTTTTTTTAAGACAAATGTTGAGAGCATCTACACTTTCCTGGGCAAAACCCCATGCAATTGTTTTAGTGTAAATTTTATTGCAGTACAAGGTATATATATCTAAAAGGTGCACAGTGCACAGCTGGATGCATGTTCACAAACTGTACACACGTGTGTACCAGCAGCCAGACCAAGAAACAGAACATGAGCAGCACTCTCGATGCCCTCCTCAGCTCCTTCCAGACACTCGCCCATCCACCCTCCACCCGCCGGGGCAGCTCCTGCCTCGGCTTCCAACACTAAGATTAGTTAGTTTTGCCTGTTTTTGTACTTTATATAAATGGAACCATAGAGAGAACGTGCTCTCTTCTGTCTGGCTCCTTTTCACTCAATATGTTAGTGAGATTCATCCATGTGTTTGCCTGTGGTTGCATGCAGATGATTGTTTCTCATCGCGGTCTAGTATTTCTTTGTATGAATATACCACAGATAGTTTATCCATTCTAGTTTGATGGACATATGGGTAGCTTTTAGTGTTGTGGTTATTTCAGAAAGTGCTGTTGTGAACATTCTGGCACACGTGTTTTGGTGGACAACTTTGCGTTTCTGTGGATAAATACCAAGGAATGGAATTGCCGGATCATAGAAAGCCACGTGCTCAGCTTTCATAGTCATGGCCAACAGATTTCCAAAGTGCTCATCCCTCCACCTCTCACCTGCAAGGTTTGAGAATTCCAGTGGCTCTAACACCAAGTATCTACTGAGGACCGATTGTGCAGTGGGGATAGAGCAGGCACCAGGACACACTTAGCCCTTATCCTCATCCTTCCTCCGGAGTTCTAGCAGGAGACAGACAATACACATATCAGCAAACACCTAGACAAGCCTATGTCTGGAGGGTGGTAAGTGCTGGGAAAACAATAAAAGTGAGCCTTGGAATGGATGAGGGCACTTAAAATGGGCTGGTCAGAGAAGGCCTCTAAGAGGAGACAACTGATGTTAGAGGTCAAAGACAAGGAGGAGGAGCTCTGGATAAAGACAGGCCGTAGGCATGAACTTGCTCCAACTCTCTCCTGCCTTTTTTTGCCTCCTGGTTTCCAGGCTCCTCAGACTTGGGGAGAACCAGATTGCAGTTTCCCAGATTTTTAAGTTCACTGCTCTACTGCTTGGGAGGGAAATTCCCAGGAAAGCCCTGGCCAGAGCACCCATCTCTCCTGGTCTCTGAACTCCCAGATATTCCTCTCCCAATATTCCACCCTCAATTATATATTTAGCACCCATTACGCTTTATGATTGCACTTCACATTGTGCCAAGTACTTTACCACTTGGATGGATATTTCTGACTTCTGGTCATTGATGAGGTACCCTGGTATTGAACACACAGGGAGTCCCCACAAAGGAAACAGACAACATGAAAACATTAACATGCCCAAGGCCAAAGGGCAAGTCAGTGAAACATCAAAGGAGGCTCTGGGCAGTTCACACAACCCTCTACGCCCTGTGCTGTGAACTTGTACACAGTGTCCCTTTAATTCCTATAGCAAACCCTCCAGGAGGGCATCACAGTTCCATTTAACACATAAGAAAACTAGGGCACAGAGAGATTACCTAACTCACTAGTCACAGAATTAATAATTGGAGAAGTTCAGATACAAACCCAGAATTCTCTGACTTTGAAACCCAGTGTCCTAGGCCAGGTTTCCCAGAAGCCTGTGACCAAGATTCGTGCTAAGGTGATTTTTGTGGGGAGTGTTTTTAGGAGGAGAGTAGAGGGGTGCAGAATCTGGCAGGGGGAAAAGGTGAGCAAGAATGTAATCTAGAGACTGGCTTCAGTCCATCCCACTGGGAACATGAGCTGCACCACAGAGTTAGTCTGACTTTGAAGCATAGGGGGAGCTTTTGTACCCACTGTCAGCCAGCCCTGGCAGTTCTCCAGAGAAGGGGACATCTGTGGGCTCTTAGCAGCCAACATACCATAGAGATTGAGGGACGGAAGCACCAGCTTAGTGACAGGGACCCGGTGGCAATCTGTCTTTGCCCCAGCCTCACCTGGGATGTTTAGGACACCCAAAATATTTCATGCTCCAAAACACTGCAGTCTGCCCACCTCCAAGGGCCCCAAATCTCCCCTATACTGGTGGCTCTTTAAAAGACACATAGCATAGAATCCAGAAAGGCTGGTTAAAACTCAAATTGGAGGCCCTTTCTCCAGAATTTACAATTCAATAGAGCTGGGTGGGGTCTTATCATTTGCATTTCTAATAACAGGTAATACTATGCTGGGGACCACTCTTTGAGATCCACTGCTCTGCAGCATCATTTCAGGGCATTACACCGGTTCCTGGGGGACGCCTGAACTGTTGATGGTCCCTCATTTTACCAGGTTCTCTGGGCAATATGTCTCCCCAAATAGTTACTCTACTGGTGGAATTATGAGATTCTGTGGCAGATAACTTGGATATGCAAGTCTTCATGATACCATCTTGGTGACCCCAAGGATTCAATCCAACCAAAAAGAAAACTGGGAACTCTGGATGTGATGGGACAGACTTGAGGCAAGATAGTGAATTAAGCATACATTTTGCCCTCAGGCCCCCACATTCTTATTCTGCCATAGGTGTCTCTTTCCTCCTGATTCCTGTTTGAGGGCCCAGAACATTTCATGCTGAAGCTGTCTCATACTTGTTCATAAGAGCTGATTTGAGCACTTCTCTTCCAAAATGGCATTGAAATCAGCCAAAGTAGGAATATTTACACCATGGAAATCAGCAAATGCTAAAAAGCGGGGCTCTTTTTTCCTAGAGAGCTAGTTATTAAACTTTTACCATACACCACTGCATCTCCCCTCCCCACCCTTAAAAGCTGTTTGAAAAAAGATTAACAGACACGTACCTACGTATAGTTGACAATAAAATTTAATATTCCTGTGTGCCAAACATGTACCTGTGAAGCACGAGCACTATGCTGGGTGCTTTCACATGTTTTTCTTTTATTTTCAAAATACTTCACTGAGGAGTTTTTATCCTGAGACTAGAGAAGAGAAAACTGAGAATCTCAGAAGTGAGTTGACTTGCCCAAGTTCACACAGCCAGTTAGAGGCTGCACCTGCTTTCCAGCCCACATCAACTGACTCCACAAGTCTGGGTTCTTTCAATTGCTACATTCCTACTTATTTGTAGTTTGAGAGAAGATCAAGCCTTAAGTCAAAGAAATGGCCCTTTAATGGAGCAGTTCACAAATGCTTTTGTCTCAGAACCCATTCACACTCTCGAAAAGTATTGAGAACCCCAAAGAGCTTTGATTCTGTGGATTATGTCCATCGATAGCATCAATCTTATTAGAAAGGAAACTGAGAAATGTTTAAGATTTTTTACAATTCATTTTAAAACAGCAATGATAAATCATTATATGTTAATGTAAAAAACATATTTTTATTAAAAATAACTATTAGTATATTTTCCAAAACAAGAAACTATTTCGTGAAAAAAGGCATTGTTTTACAATTTTGCGGATTTTTTGTTGTCTAGTATCTTGTTTTGTTTCCTACTGCTATAACAATACTATACTACAGTACATACCATGTATTATAATTATAAAAGAAAAGAAATCTAGATGGCTCACAGTTCTGGAGACAGTAAAGTCCAAGATTGAGGGGTTGCGTCTAGTGAGGGCCTTCTTGCTGCAGCATGCATGGTAGAAAGGACAAGCAAGCATGTGATACAAAGAGAAAATTGGAAGCCAAACTTCATCCTTTTATCAAGAGCCCATGCCTGAGATAATTACCCACTCCCACAATAAGGGCATAATCCATTCAGAAGGGGAGAGCCCTCATGACACAATAACCTCTTAAAGGCCCCACCTCCCGATACTATTACACTGGCAATTTCAATTGCAACATGAGTTTGGGAGAGGACATTCAAACTATAGCATCTAGTTTAATAGTAAGATGGCTGGAGTCTCATAGCTGCTTTTGCATTCAGTCTGTTGCAGTATGTTGTTTGAACTGAAGTATATGAAGAAATCCCAGCTCATCCAGGATGGAAAAGGGAGGATCTCATGGACCCCCCAGAAATGGTCCTGAGGGCCACCAGGAGTCTTGGAATCAATTTGAGGACTGCTGATCTAATGATTAAATTTCAAGCACAGGACAGTGATGGGAAGACAATGGGCTTCAAACCCTTAGTCCATCCAATCTTATGAGTAAGATTATTTTAGGATTTGATTAATCTAATGAGCTAAATAGCTATTCTATGAGGTAAGCATAAAAAACATATTGTGGCATTTGAAGCATCTTCTTTTTCTCTGTCTCTCTTTTCTCTCTTTCTCCCTCTCTTTCTGTCTTTTAAAGCCCAGTCACTGCCAGCCCACTTTTTCCAAATCCCAACAATGGCTTTTGCAATATCATTTATTCATTCAGCAAATACTTCTCAAGCATTTACTATACACCTGGCACTACATTAGAAACTGGGAACGTAATGGCATGCAAAACATTCACAATGACTGCCTAGTTGGGACTTACAATTTAATGGGAGAGACAGGCTGTGCCATCTACAAAGATAGAGAAATACATGGTGCTATGAGAGGAAAATGAGAGATTTTCAGCAGAGAGGGAAGTCTTTCCTGAGGAAGTGCTGAGGGAAGGATTCCCAGAAGTGAACTCAGTAGAGGTAGGATGGAAATGGGGAGCTCATATAGCAAGACTGAAAATGGTGTGAAATGAGTCCTATAGCCTATGTCAAGGATTTGGGTCTTTCTCCTAAAAGAAACAAAAAGCAAGTTTTTAATGGAAAGAGATGTGATGTGATAGACCATTGGAAAGGTTTTGGAGTAGTCTGGGCAAGACAAGATGACAGCTTCAGCTGACATGGGTAGAAGGAGATGAAGACAAGTAGATAGATTTAAGAGATGTTGGTTTGCATATGAGGGAAGGAGAAGGTGTCAGGGATGCCCCCAGATTTCTGCAAACAGTTTTTGACCACCCTCTACATGTCAGCCACTGTGACAGGCTCTAATGCCATAGTAGAATAGGGATTAGGACTGGGTGTGACCAGAAATAATAGAAAAAAATAACTAGTCATTGCTTAAATGAAATGAAATAGAAGATTTTTTTTTAAATCTTCTCTCATTTAAAAGTCTACAAACCTGAGTTCCAGGATTCTGCTCCATGGAATTTAGGACCCTTTGACCTTGTAGCTCCTTCAGGTGGGGCCTCCATTCCCAAGGTTCCCCCAAGACGGCTAGTCCAGCTCTGGCCATTGTATAAATATCCAGCCAGTGAGAAGAGGAGAATGAAAAATAAGGGAAAATATAAGCCAAAAAAAAAAAAGCAAAGCTGCAACCACATAACACTTCTATATATGTCCATTCCCCAGAATTTATTCAGGTGCCCCAGAGAAGCTGAAGGGATGCTAGGGAATGTAGTCTTCATTCTGCGCAGCTGTGTGTCCAGCCAGAAATTTTATTACTATGGAATAAGAGGAAAAATATATTGAGGGACAATCCACAGTTTTCACAAACACAGAATTAGACACAGGTGTTGCACTTTTGAGGGCTTACAACAGTTCAAGGTCAATGGTTTCCATCTTGTGAATCTCAGTTTTCTTCATCTGTCAAACAAGAGGGTTCTTGCTGGATGACCTCTATAATTTCTTCCAGCTCTAGAGTACTGTGATTTTACCTACACTTCCATGACAGATTTTATAACTGTTCATTTTTCAAAAGTATTTATTTTATTTGATTTGTTACAAATAAATGCATTTTGCTGAAAACAGATAATGCTTCTACAATGATTCTCTTTGCTAAAGTTGGATTAACTGGCATCAGTAGAAAGTGATGCTATGCTTTTGCTGACTCTATGTATTTGATGCCTTCATTTTGTGGAAAATAAAATACTAATCTATTGGGAAAATATAAACCTTTTATAGTTGATCAAATTAACCATGTGGTCTGAAAAATGTTAGAAATAAATGACATTTCTTTTGTGGAAATGTAATTAACAAACATTTCTTCAATATAAAATAATAAATTATCAATTGCAATCGTTTCTAATAGTAAATAAAAAAATCAGAAATTGTTCAATGTTATGATTTCCCCCTCCACCAAATCTATCTGATTTTAGACAGTTGAGGTAAAAAGCAGATCACATATTTTCGTTTTGTTTGTCTGTTTATTGTGATAGTATTCAGTGTTTTTTGGGTTAACTCTGGTGTTTAGGTTGAATTTTTTGAAGTGATGTTGGAAGAATATAACCCGTAACAGTATTGGTTACCCACAGGAAAAGAACTTGGCTTTATAATCTGCTACAGTTACACTACAAATAAATAATTCATAATTCAGTTTATCCAGTCCAGACTTTTATCATTGGACTCTTCTTAAATCTAGCTAACCTTAAAATAAATGGCCAAATGATAACATTGACTCTGATTCCAATTTTCTGTTGAATTAATTTAATTAGTATTAGGGCACCATGATATTTTCCATTTCATTTAGTATGCAAAATTTTCCTGATTTGACTTACTGCAATTGAATAGTCTAAAGAACTGTAGGCGTGAAACAGGATTCTACTTGTTTTTCAACAATGATTAGTTAATTTTGTTCAAGACCTCTTAAATATTATTAAGAATATTGAAAAGAAGGCATTGAATATACAAATTTTTTGAAAGTACTATTTAAATCATGAAATACTTGTCTTGTTAAATTAATTTAAATAAAAAATTTAGCAAACAAGTTTCTTTAGAGGTGTTTCTTCTCCAATATGGGTGATTAGAAAACTAGCGGGAAAATATATTTTAAAATTTACTTTTCCTTATTGTTTTCC
Source organism: Lemur catta (assembly GCF_020740605.2). Taxonomy (NCBI): domain Eukaryota; kingdom Metazoa; phylum Chordata; class Mammalia; order Primates; family Lemuridae; genus Lemur; species Lemur catta. Next base: position 156,103,507 of record NC_059128.1, read on the forward strand.
AAGGTAAAATGCAGGCAGAAACCTTTTAGTGTGTATACATGTGTGTACGTCTGTGTATTTATATGTGCATAAGTATATGTAACTAAATAGAGATGTAAATATTTTCATCTGTGTTCCTATGTGGGGCTATTTGCCCTGTAAGAAAACATGATTTGGGTCAATTTATATGACTTTTGAAATATCTTTTACAATGAGATGATTTAAATGTAAACTGTTCTTAAACTATAAACCTTCTGGTAACTTCAAAGCAGCCAATGACATACCATAAAGTACAATTTGTCAACTTTTAAGATATGAGCTAAACTTGCTTGTTCAGATTTAGGCATAGATAAGAAACTTGACTCACTCTAGTTTTATAGTTGCCCAGAGATTTAAATAAGACGGGATGATTGTCTATCGCAGCTCATAATAATGCACTTAAATTTAGAGCTCCAAATACCCCCGCTCACCAGTCGGCATGCTTCTCGAGGCCTTTGGACTGAAAAACTGCAGCTGTGTTTATGCGGTAATTTAGATTCCCTATTACATATGCAAGCAACTGGGTTCCATGGCTCAATCACAATTCATTCATTTTGCTTTTTTTGTACCAAAGAAATAAAATCAGAGAACTACATAGCACTATGGCCAGCCCCTAAAAATCACAAAAAATCAGGACGTTGAAAATGATAGTTCCACAAAACTCACAAATGTTTTTCATTTCCCATTAAAGTTCACAACAGCAATTCCAGATATATGTAGTTAAGGTGTGTTATTCACTTTGGCAAACATTTATTTAGGCAAGAAAACATGTTGCCATAATAAAAGAAATTAAAACAGGAATAGAGAAGGGCCCTTACTTTGAGGATCTTGGAACATAACAGAAGATATTTAGAATTAAACACTGTGTGTGTGTGTGTGTGTGTGTGTGTGTGTGTGTGTGTGTGTGTTTTATGGACAACACCAATAAATGAACTGAGTTTGTTTCCCAATATGAATAAAATTCTAGAATACTGTCCTTTAGGGATGTTACAAATCTGTGTAATCATATTACTTATGATTCACATAGCAACAATTTCTAAAATATTTGTTTTAGATCCATAGTGACCCTAGCAAAAGTATATGCCAGTTCATCTTGTTATATATATAGCCAGATTCTGAAAAGTTGTGTAGAAGTTGTTTTTTATTCAAATGGATACTGTTTGCATAATGCTTAATAGTCCAAATTTAAATTTTAAAATCACATTCTAATTTAAGTGTTTTTATAGATCTAGCCTTCTCCCATATTAATTTTGCTCATTGAATGTGTGTGCATATAATGTGAGGGGGATGTACTAGCTTATTGCAAGGAAAATCATTTTACTCAGGAACATTCAACACTTTTTTAAAGGTGCCATAGAGAAGTGAAACTTTTCTAATTACATTGGAACATAACATAGGCTCTTTCTAATTTAATCTTGGGTTGCATTTCAGATGTCAAGTTGATTGGAATGCAAAAGTTTCTGCTGGAAATAACATCTTCCATGCTGAGTTTTCAAGAAAGCATAGGAAAACAATCCATTTATCTAAGGTATAGCTCTGTGATAGCTGTTCCTAAACACGTTTTTCCCATCTAACTCTTGAGTGATTCTGGGGATGGAAATCAACAGCTCTCTTAGCTTTCCAACTCAACTCAGTGGGTGGGGGCTTCACAACTTTGCAGTCACAATGATTGCTAAACCAGGGCTCCTGAGGTGACTGGAGATGGGTCACCAGTCGGGACAACTGAGCTGTAAGGGGTGAGTTGATGAGGTGGAAGGTAAGGGACCTTTTGCTTTCTTTGCTAGGTAGTTATAGAAGAGAACTGCTATTATTGAGACTGATAAAGGAAAAGAGACATGAAAAAGAATGACTCCATCTTGTATACCCTTAGCTCTCCCAACAACTGGGTAGATCGATGATACATAGATATATAGATAAGACAGACAGTAGCTTTCAGAGTCATGGGAAAAGTTAAAGGTATGCATGCAGGCCAGTAAGTAGTTAACAGGCTGATTCCAAAATCAGGCTGCATGGCTTCTCAACTCTAATTTAATTTACTATTTGGCAATTGTATGATTTGGGGCAAATGCCTAAACCTCTCTGGGTCTTGGTTTCTCTACCAGAAAAAAAACAAAAGGAAACAATAATAGTACTGGCCTGAATTCATAGGATGTGGTAATAGAGTAAATGAGATAATCCATGTAAAGATATTAGCACAATGTTCAGAACATAGGAAGCACTCAATAATTTTAGCTAGCAGCAAGAGCTGCAGCAACAGCAATAGTGTTATTTTTATCGCGCATAGTTGAAGGCTACAGGGATATATAGAAAAGCATATTTAACTGGGGGATCAGTTCCAACTTAACTAGATTTGTGACCTTGAATGGGTCATTTAATTTCCTTGGGTCTCATTTTCCTCAGGTAAAATAAGGGGATAGGTCTAGATAAACCAATGGTTCTCGAATTTCAAAGTGCATGGAATCACCTGAGAATCTTGTTAAAACAAGAATTCTGATTCATTAGGTCTGGGGTGGGGCCTGAGAGGCTGCAGTGCTAACAAGCCCCAGAATGAGGCTGGTGCTGCTGGCCTGGGTACCCCACTCGGAGTAGCAAAGATCTATATGCTACTTGGCTAGGGTCTCTTCCAGCTCCAAAGCTATAGCTGTAATTGTGATAATGGCACCTTTCTGTACGTAAAGAATAACTCTGGAAGCCAACATGGCATGACAGTGAAGATGAGGGTGTGTGTGTGTGTGTGTGTGTGTGTATTATCAACTAGACCCAGGCAGTTGTCCCAACTCTGCAATGTAATGGCTGACCTTGGGCAAATTGCACAATTTTACCTGTAAAATTTACTATTTTACAGGTAAGGTAATGAAGTTATCTTACCTGTAAAATGGTAATAACGGTACTTTGTTGGACTCTATTGACAATTAAGTGATATAGTACCTATAGTACTTAGCACAAGTCTTAGGTGCACAGTTAAGTGCTCAGATAAAGTTGTCTGTTAAAACTGTCGCCATCATCATCACCATTAGCATTAAGTTAGGAGTGCTGGAAGGCTGACTACTATAATCCCAATTCTATTTTAGCTTCTCTATCAGTGGTTCTCAAACGTCAATGTGAACCACAAACAACTGGAAGGCTCATTGTAACACAGATTGCTGAGCCTCGCCCTCAGAGATACTGATTCTGTGAGTAGGTCTTAGGTGGGTCCAAGATTCTACCTTTCTAACAGGTTCTCAGGTGATATGCTGCTGGTCGGGGTACCACATTTTGAGAACCACTAATCTACAGAATTACTTCCTATAACTGGCATGATTAAAAGGCTGATGAATCCCTGGTAAGTAAATTTTGCACACATATCAAACTTACCTCAGACAGGACATACTCTAATTTTAATCCTTTTTGGATGAAAGCCTTTCCAGAATCTATCATTTTTATTCTTATCTCTGTGAGCAGGAGCTGTTAAATGCAATTTAATTTTTGTTTTTGGCTGAATTCATCAAGTAGTTCATCTTGATTTTAGAAGGGATGAGAAAGTAAGTGTAGCCTTTTGACTTATAAACTTAAAATTACCTGAATAATATTTTTGCAACACAATCTTGAAGGACAGTCCAAGATCCCTAGAAGAGATAGTAGTGAAACTTGCAAGTCAGCATGAATTTCCTGAAAATAAGTATGTAAGGCTAACTGTATTTCCTTTACTGTTAGGATTGCTTGATTGGTAAATTGGATAGGTGGTGCAGGCATAGATATCAGACTAGCCAGGCACGCCGAGCAATACCGAAATGTGTTGAGTTGATGAAGGGATGGGTGTCATCCTCGGTAGATGTTTCTTGGAGTGTGTCAGAGGGTTCTATCCTCAGCCTTGTCTTATTCTTTCTCAGTTATTCGGATGAGCCAGACCATAACACCCTCCCATTTCCCATAGGTATTAAAACATAGTCAAGAAGACCACTTGATGGATAATAAAGAAAGGCTTTGGAAGCCTGGAAAGAGGGCCAGGGTAGACTTTGAGGCCCCGTACAATCCAGAACTCTGTGATTCTCTGAGAGTTATGATCACCTGATCACTTGTTATAGTACTGTAGCGTAATCGCCAACACAGGCTGTTGACTGTGAGCTTTTGGTTTTTGCTGCAAGGATGACAACAAATTAACTCTAATTCCTAACAGCACATTTCTTGCTACCCACCCAACTTACACCCCTTTACATCTGTCTCCTTCTTTCAGCCTGCTCTTAGATTGCTGTTTCAACTCTGCAAAGGTATGTGAAACCAGATAATCAAACTTGACAAGAAATATAAATGCAGCAAAAGTAAGCAGACCAATGCAGAACATAAGGGACCATTTGTTGTTCGGAGTTTGGCTTTCAGGTCTCAGAGCATGTTTTTTCTTATATTTTGTTCCAAAGGAATGAAACTATTCAATCTTTGGCCTCCAGAGCTGTTGTATGTTATTATTATAACAAGACTCAACCATCTATTCAGTTATTAATCACATTTCAGAGCAAATTGTGTTTATTAAATGGTGACTAATAAAAAGGCTGCTATGAATGAGTAGAAGGTGGAATAGCATAATGCTATATATTCTGCTTGAATATATTTATTATTCGATTAAATATGGTTACCAGCTCAAGGTTACGCCAACTACCCTGTACGCATGTATGTATACATACCCTACAAGCCCTAATTTCTCATTTGCTATTGCCAAGGGGATAACTCTTAATGACAGATGGGAAAATGTTTTAAATAGAAAGGAATTTGGAAGAAACTAAAATAAATCTCACTTCACTTCATTGTTCCACTTCTTCTTTCCCTGAGTGGTAACATGTTAGTGAGGACCCTCTTAACAATACATCAGGTTTTTAATAGACTGATTTACACTTATTTTCCATAGTCAGTGAGTATCTGTAGTCAAAACTAGGCTGGGGTCAGACAGGTTTTTTTGTTTATCTTTCCTAATGACCTGTAAATGTTCCACTGACTTAGGCTTTTATTTCTGAGGTACACATTTTGCTAACTAGTCATGGGTCACATAGACACATTAACAATTCCCTGCTAATTTATCATCACCGGGTAGCTAACCTCCAGTGGGTAAAACAGGTCTTTTTTGCTCCCATGATTTTATGATGTTGGCAGTAGCACTAAGTATGCATTACTTTGTCTCATGCACAGCCTGGGAAAATGAACCTTTTTAGAGTCCTTTCAACCTGATTAGATTATTTAACTGCTGATGTATTCTGAAAAGATTGTTTTATGATGCAACATTTCCACTGAGTAATAGAGTATCATGTGAGTGAGGCAGGACAAAGTACAGAATCAAATATTTAAATACACTGGCTCTCTATTCAGAGACATCCATGTAAGAGAACAAGGTGATGTTAAAAGATATTCAGGTAAGTCTAGGGATATTGTGTGTTTCCTAGGTTATCAGTTTTCTTTGCTACATTTTTGGGGACTAACTGCCAAACAGGAGAAGTGTAGGTGATTCATAATTAGTAAATGTGCTTTTTTTTCCTTGCAGCAACATTTGTAAAAATCATCTTATTTTTCATATATTCATATCTATCAGGCATTTTGTAAAAAGTATATTACTTGAAATGTCATGCTTCATAATTTTTTTCTTTTCCTCTATTTTGAGGAAAACATTAAGCTTCTGATGTAATTAAATTATTTTAAGATAGGAATAGATTAAATAATGTATGTTATTAATAAGCTCCACATTTTTCTCAATTCTCTGTAAGGTGCTGAAATATGCCAGTTAGCAGATTCTTAATCTAAAAAATTATCTAAGTAGTAGCAGCAAAATTCAAATTTTCTGACACTGGAAGGTAAAACATAAGTTCTCAACTGGGGATGATTTTGACCTCTGGGGACATTTTGGTTGTCACAACCTAAGGGTTCGGGGGAGTGTTGGATGTGTGTTCTACTGGCATCTAGTGGGTAGAGACCAGGGTGCTATTCAACTTCCTACAGTGCAAAACACAGCCTTTCACAAGGAATTACCCAGCCCAGAATGTCAATAGTGCTAAGATTGAAAAACCTGGGCCTAGAGCCCTGTTTTAAATATAAATGCAAATGAAAACAATTGAGGCAGTCGGAATTTTACATACTAGATCATGAACCTTTCCAAAGTTGAGAATATAGCAACCCTAAAAGAGGAACTCAACCTAGGATATGAGAAGAGAGGAAACATTTCTTTGTGTTCCACGTGTCCATGAAGTATTCCATCACAATGAAATCATGACCACTGTTCATTAGTTTCTACAAATTGTTTTGTTATTCTTAATTTTAACATACTGTAAAATGAGGATATGACATCGCCAAACACCATGAAATTTCTTCTTCCTTTTTCCAGCAGTGCATAGGCTGATGGTTAAGTGTGGTCTTTAACTTGCAAGAGTATATGCTATCATCTGCTTTTTATTCTACTTAGAGACTACAGGCTCTAAAAACAGGATGACAGTTTAAAGCAGATGTTTTTCTAAACTATTTTTTGTTCAAATCCAGTAATATGATAAAAGGAAAAAAACTGTGAAACATTGGTGAAGCTTCAGGATAAAGTGTTTTATATTTTCCACAATGATTTGAGTGTTAGTTCTCTTCTTTTTCAGGCCACTTTCTGGTATATTCTTTCACCATTTAATTCTGTTTACCTGTTGTGTTAGTTCATCCTTTTTGACTTATTTCTGGCTTTTATTTGTTTTATGTATATATTAAAACAACAGATTATATAATGATCATATCTATATATAATGATCTTTGATTATATATATAAGGATCATGTATATAATGATCTTTGATTTTATATATATAATGATCTTTTCTGCTCATCCCTCAGCTCCTAGTGGAAATGTTACTTTCTCAGAGAGACCTTCTGTGACTACTCCATCTGAATTAGGTGCCTTCACCAATCACCCTCCCTTACCCATCACCTTCTCTTTTTCTTTATATGTATCTCCTTTTGTATATTTATGTGCCTATGTATGTATGTATTTATCTTTGTGTGTGTGAGTGTGTGTGTGTGTGTGTATACTTTTGAATGTCTTTCTGTCTCATTTGACTCAAAGTTCCATAATGCAAGAGATCATTTTTCTTTGTCCACCATGATCTTTCCAGGGCTTGGCCACTGATACTTTGCCCTCAAGGAATGTTGTACGGGTGAGATAAAAGCTATGCACTCAAGGTATATTGACTGTCAATAGTGCTGAGATAATGAAAGTATGTGTCCTTCCCTTCTCTGTGATAAGGTGAATACACCCTGCACCATTGTTCTGTGAACAAATACTTTGTGTTATTTGGCCTCAGTCTATTTTTCCCTACTTATATGGTATGTGGCATAAAATGAGGGCAAGCTCCAGCCTGTCATGATGTGACACAGTTTTGCCAAAATGAGTTCCCAACTCCACATACACAGTGGCCTTTGATCTTGGCTTTTTGTACCAATCTCGGAAGCACTATGGAAAAGCTTTGGCTAATCTTGATACAGAAAAATTCCTGTTATGGTGATGAATCCCTTAAGCTGAGCAGAGAACCAGAAATGATTGGGGGTCCCTTTGGAGATATTGCTCAATTCTAAGGGGGGAATAAAAGGGACATGATTATTCTCATTTAAACTTCTCAAGCCAGATGTCTGGCTTGTGCCTCTGAATGCATCCTGACAACATGGCATTCCACATCCTTCCCTTAAGAGGTGGAGCCTATTTTTCCTTCCCTTGAATCTGGGTTGTACATGTGGCTTGTTTTGGCCAGTAGAACTTTCGAAAATGTGACATAAATGAGTCTTGAAAAGTGCTTGTGCTTTGGGACTTACTGTTTTGCTGGTCTCTGGGCCCTGAGACTACCACATGAAGCCCTGGCTAGCCTGCTGGAGGGTGAAAGACCATGAGGAACAAAGCTGATCCATCCCTCCTGAGAGCCCCTGGACTGGCCAGCCTGCTAACCACCAGACATGTGAGAGGACCATAGATTATCCAACCTCAAACTCAGGAATTGCCTACTTAACCCACAGAATCATGAAAAATGATAAATAATTTTTGTTTTAAGCTACTAATTTTTGGAGTGATTTGTTATTCAGCAAAAGCTAACTGATACGTACAATCACAGATAGCATATCACTATCTGTCTGCTCAAGGTGGCGTGTCAGGTGGCTATAAATTGTGAGTTTGGCAGTGTTTGTGGAACTCATTAGTTTTCTAAGATTATTCAAGGTGTAAAAAGGGACTTTCTGATCAAAAGCTTGGGAATCACTGCATTCTAAAGCATTGTCCACTTAGAGATTTGTAAAACAAATTACCACATTCAAAGATTTTGAGAAGCCACAAAGTACAAGAAAATAAAACCTGCTAAACACAAGTTAAAGCTCCACCTTTCCCAAACTCTTAAGATCTCTTGGCATCATGGTCTTAGCATTAGCGTAATTGCTGAAATTCTCCTCTGAACGTAATGATGAGGGGACTTGACAAGAACGATGAGATTTTGGTCCTGGTCCTAGATGTAGCATTTACAAACTCTAGGACCTTACAGAAAATGAGAAATGTAATTCCTGCGCCAAGTCCCTTCTAGATCATTGTCAACCTGTCCATGTCACCTGGGATGGAAATTTAGATGATGCATTGATACTTTGTGCTTTGCATGATATTCTGTTTCTGATGTGTTGTGCCAACTCTGCAGTGGCAAATCATTTGTTCATCTCAAAATCTTTCTTGAGAGCTATTAGTATGTCAGCTACTATTCTGAAGAGTGTTGAGAATACATTAGTGACCAAGTCTTATCCTCTAATATAGTCTTTAATAGAAAGACCCTATATACTCTCTAACCTATTCTCGAAGCTCTAATATAGAGCCTGTATTCTAGAAGAGGAGGTGGATAATAAATCTGGGAAGAAATGGACAGCTAATATAGTGTCATCTGGTAATAAGGACTGTGAAGCAAAACAGTAAAGGGCTAGAGCAGTGGTTCTTAAGCTTCAGTTTGCATCAGAATCACCTGGAGGATTTGCTAAAATCCAGATTTCTCAGCCCCATTCCCAGGGTTTCTGATTCAGAAGGTCTGGATCAGGGACTGAGAATTTTCACTGCAAACAAATTCCCAGATGATGCTAATGCTGCTGGTGGGTGGACCACATGTGGACAACTAGTGGGCTGGAGAGTGACAGGTTGCTCTGTTGGAGAAGATGGTCAGGAAAGCCCTTCCTGACTATTAGAGACCTCACTGAAGTGAGGGAGGAAACCACGTAAGGGTCTGGGAAGAGCTTCGATAGAGAGCACAGTACATGCAAAGGCCCTGAGGCAGAATTGAGCTTGTTGTGCTGGAGAAATAGCAAGGACTAATTTTCCTAATGCCATTGCTAGGGTAGCCAGCTATCATCCATGTCACCCATCACAGCGAGAATTATGAGTTCTTTCATAGGTTATACCTGCAGGGCCCACTGGGGTCCAGCTTTCAGTTGAATTACTTTCCTGACCCATATTTAGAAATAGTTAAGAGAAAAAAAGGAACTTTGCACTTGGGTTAAATTAGGAGCCAAAGGTCAAAAAGAGGAAACTGCTCATCTGTCACGTTTCACTTGTTGAGGTCTGCTGTTTCAGTTCTGACACCAGAATGGGGTGTTACTTAAGTTCACAGTCTCTAAGTCCTTGCCTCTGGTTTGCAGAAGGGTCTGTGATTTCTCAGGTCCAGGCATATTATTTCAGTGTGGCTCCTTTTATGTTTGTGGGTTTTCCTGGATAAGAATGTGTTATTTTTTTTTAGAACGTTCCACATTTGGGAGATATTTTTCACATCCCTTACCTCAATAGATCCTTATAATTTCATTTCATGACACAAGAAAGGCAGAAACAATATACCCATGCTACAGATGAGAAAACTAAGGGTCAGAGAAGCCAACACTCAGGAACCATTCCTTTTTTCTTCAAATGGTCTTTTTTCTGATAGGCAAACTGATTGTCCAAGCTCTGATAAGTAGGTAGTAAGTAGTGGGGCAGGAGATTGGAGGCCAAGCCCGTAATGCTTACATCACTGCCTCTCTTGAGGAAATTTGGTCTCAGGTCTCTGCTTACCACTTATGTGCATTTTATCTTCGCCATAAATCATAAAACTGTTCAGCTTCACTCAGAAGGAAGATCAGGAATCACAGTAGAGTGTTTTGCTCTAAATCTGCATAAATGGACAGTTGGGCCTTTTTTGTACTTTCTTTAGATTTGATTGTTTGCCCCAAATGTATCAATTATGGATGTTTAAAATACATTCTGCAATTGTGTTGGTGGGAGCTCTATGACTAATAGTTTATGCAATTCTTTGTAAACTGACAATGAGGCAAGTTTTATTGTAAAAGAGAGCTAGAATACATAAAAATAGGAGGTATCAGTAAGACCTACCTTGCCCTCAAATTGAGAATCTCATTTAAACTGACAAAAGCAAGTAAATTTGAAGTTATGAGTGTCACTTCAGATATGACTCATTCAGGGATTTTAAGGATCTGAAAATAGCCATTATCATAAGCATCATATTATGTGTGTTATTTTGTCTAAATGAATTAGAGTTTATTCCATGAAAATGACTAAGATTCACTTTATTTCCTTCCTAAACAGAAAGGATATTTTCACTAAATTTTCTAAAATTATAATTCCATTTTTGATGCATACTAACACAATGTGAAAAAAGAAGTACACTTAATTGACACGTTTGGGGAAGATGTGTCTTGAACCACTAGATTTCTTCTGAGATTGACAAAGGATTTAACAACGTACTGTACTTTTGTGTGCTTACAGTGAACATAGGTTATTCCAGTCCAATTAGCAATTACTCAGCTCCTCTTAAACCTACCTTTCAAATAGCTGAAAATTAAGATTTAATTTAGAAATGTTTTGGTATTCTTACCTTCCTTTGCCCCATTCATTTTTTTCTCAATGCACTTTAATTCATCAGCATCTCCATTTTTGCATAGGCTTTAATATGAAGCTTTGTTCACGTAAGAAATAATTTGTGGCTGTAAGAAGAGCTTGTACTTGACTTGCTACCTAGGGCAATGATAGTTTTGCATATTGATTTTCTTGAGGATTTTCTTACGTAGGATACTGAATAATATTTGCTCACTCATGTAATTTTGAATATGTTATTTGTGAAAACTGTAAGAATGAACAGAAGTCAGTTAAGTACTAATTGACCACCATCTAGTTGCTCATAATTGTGCTAGTACCTCAGAGAGCTTTATTTTTCCCCCAGAATCCAAGTGAATTTTTGTTTAAATTTCAGTAGACTTATGAGATACAAGTGGAGTTTTTGTTATATAGATATATTGTAGAGTGGTGAAGTGTGGGCTTTTAGTGTATCCATCACCCAAATAGTGTACACTGTACTGAAGAGGTAATTTTTCATCCCTCACGCCCCCTCCCACCCTCTTTCTTCTGAGTCTCCAATGTCCATTACGTCACTCCCTCTGTATAACCATGCATACCCTAGCTTCGCTCCCTCTTACAGGTGAGAACGTGTGGTATTTTCCATTCCTGAGTTACTTCACTGAGAATAATTACCTCTAGTTCCATGCAAGTTGCTGCAAAAGACATTATTTAATTCTTTTTTATGGCTGAGTAATATTCCATTGTATTATCCATACCACATTTTCTCTATCCACTCATCAGCTGATGGACACTTTGGTTGATTCCATATCTTTGCTATTGTGAATTGTGCTGTGATAAACATATGAGTACAGGTATCTTTTTGATATAATGACTTCTTTTCTTTTGGGTATATACCCAGTAGTGGGATTGCTGGATCAAATGGTAGGTCTACTTTTAGTTCTTTGAGGAATTTCCGTACTGCTTTCCATACAGGTTGTACTAATTTACGTTCCCATCAACAGGGTGTAAGTGTTCCCTTTTCACCACATCCACATCAATAGATCTTGTTTTTTGACTTTTTAATAATAACCATTCTGACTGGAGTAATATAGTATGTCGTTGTTGTTTTAATTTGCATTTCTCTGGTGATTAATAATGTTTAGCATTTTTTCATATGTTTGTTGGCCATTTGTATATCTTCTTTTAAAAAATACCTGTTCATGTCATTTTCCCACTTTGTAATGGGGTTATTCATTCTTTTCTTGCTGAGTTGAGCTACTTATAGATTCTGGATATTAGTCCTTTGTCAGATGCATAGTTTGCAAATATTTTCTCCCATTCTATAGATTGTCTATTCACTCTGTTGATAATTTCTTTTGCTGTGCAGTAGCTTTTTAGTTTAAGTATCATTTGTTTATTTTTATTGCATTTGCTTTTGGGGTCTTAATCATAAATTCCTTGCCTAAGCCAATGTACAAGAGTTTTTCCTGGGTTTTCTTCTAGAATTTTTATGGTTTCAGGTCTTATATCTAAGTGTTTAATCCATCTTGAGTTAATTTTTGTATATGATGAGAGATAGGGATCCAGTTTCATTATTCTGCTTATGACTATCTAATTTTCCCAGCACCATTTATTGAATAGTATGTCCTTTCCCCAGCACACTATGTCTGCTTTGTTGAAGACCAGATGGTTATAGGTTTATGGCTTTCTTTCTGGGTTCTCAATTCTGTTTCATTGATCTATGTGTCTATTTTTATACCAGTACTTTGCTGTTTTGGTTACTATTGCCTTGTAGTATAATTTGAAGTTAGGTAATGTGATGCTTCAGCTTTGTTCTTTTTGTTAGGATTGCTTTGGCAATGCAAGCTCTTTTTTGGTTCCGTATGAATTTTAGGACTGTTTTTTCTAATTCTATGAAAAATAACATTGGTATTTTGATACGAATTTCATTGAAATTGTAGATTGCTTTGGGCAGTATGGTCATTTTAACAATATTGATTCTTCTAATCCATGAGCATAAGATCTTTTTCCATTTGTTTGTACCATCTATAACTTCTTTAGTCAGTATTTTATAGTTTTCTTTCTAGAGATCTTTTACCTCCTTGGATAAATATATTCCTAGATATATATTTTGTATAGCTATTATAAATGGGATTGAGTTCTTCATTTGTTTCTCAGTTTGGTCATTATTGTTGTATAGAAATGCTACTGTTTTGTATACATTGATTTTGTAACTTGAGACTTTACTAAATTCATTTATCAATCTAGGAGTCTTTTGGAGGAGTCTTTAGGGTTTTCTAGGTATACGATCATAGTATCAGCAAACAGAGATAATTTGACTTCCTCTCTTCCAATTTGGATGCCCTTTCTTTCTTTCTCTTGCCTGATTGCTCTGGCTAGGACTTCCAGTACTACGTTGAATACAAGCAGTGAAAGTGGGCATCTTTCTCTTGTTCCAGTTCTTAGGGGGAATGCTTTCAACTATTCCCCACTCAGTATGATGTTGGCTGTGGTTTTGTCATATATGGCTTTTGTTATCTTGTATTTCAGACAGCTGGAATAGAATAATTCAGAGAGATATATGACTAGCAGCACTTCCATTCCTAAACATATGTCCAAGAGATGAGTGCATGCATCCACAAAAATAATTGTTCAAAAATGTTCATAGCAGCTTTATTTCTAATAGTCCCAAACTGGAAACAACCCAAATGTCCATCAATTGGAAAATGAACAAATTGTGCTATCCTTGTGTAATGAAATATCAAATAGAAATTTTAAAAGAATAACTGTCTAATCTACCCAATAATGTGGATTTACCTCAGAAACATTACATTGAGTGAAAAAAACCAGAAACAAGAGAGAAGACCCTGTATGATTTCATTTACATGAAGTTCAAGATCTGACAAAGCTAATCCATGACGACAGAAGTCAAAGTAGTGGTTACCTCTAGAAGGGGGATGATATTGACAGAGAAAAGGTAAAGAGAAAATTTCTACATTGTCGGGGATATTTTCTATCTTGTTCTGAGAGGCAATAATACAGGGGTATAAAAATGTAAAAACTCATCAAACAACATTTAGAACTTATCTATTTTACTGTATGTAAATTACACATCAACTAAAAAATTATCACTCTGAACATTTTTTTTAGCCCAACATTTTGTTTTGGACCTATATTTATATTGATGCACATAGGTCTATTTTATTATTTTAAATGTATTTATTTAAAGAAAAGATGATTTATGCTATGATGGAGTTTGGCCTGGCTGACAGGTTTGTTAGGAGAACAGTAACTACTGCATCAAATTAACTTTCACATTTCTGTGACTTAACACAAAAGCAGTTGATTACTCAATCACTGTAACAGTTCCATGTGAGTATTCTAGTTCTCCTCCACATAGTGATTAAGGGACCCTTCTAGTTTATAGCTTACTATTAATAGTTCTTGCCCAGGGACTTGGAATCTTCTACCTCCAGCAACAAGGGAAGAAAATGTGATTAGGGAATTTTCTAGCCAATGACATGCATGTTTTATTGAGGCCTCTTCTGACTGTCCCAGTGCTCAACAGTCCCTTAAACATGGGAATAGGGAGATGTGTGGTGACTGTCAAAATACACCCACATTCTCCAGGCTCACGTGCCTGCCCCATTACTCTGTCTCCTGCATACAGGAAGCATGATGGGCTGATTAAGCATGATGGGCACTCTCTGCCACCATACCTGAGCCTGAGCTTGAGCAGATTGTTTGATCTTCCTAAGTCTTAGCTTCCCCATCTGGAAAATGGAGCACATTATATTATGTTTCACAGAGTCCTACGGCAAACTTTAAAAGATATGTGAAATATTTAGGACAGTCCCTGGAACATAAACATGTTTAATAAATGTTAGCTATGTTGCATACTCCTTGCTATAACTAGCCTCGCCAGAATGTCTACTGCACCTCCAACACGCCCCAGACCTTCCACTACAACAAAAGAGCAAATTCTTTCCTTATGACCAGTTTCATGGGTGTGCGATCTGTGCAGTTGCACAGGGCCCATGCTCAGCAGGGCCAGTGCTTGGGGCCTGCCACTTAGTTTAATCTTCTGTTGTCACCATACTGAAATTCCTGACAATTTCATATTTGAACTTGTGTTTTGTAAATGAGGGCTGATGGGACAAGGCAGCACATGCATGAACAGAGGAAATGCAGGTACCATGCATATCCACTGCCATTCTTCCTAGCTCCACTGATGCATAGCATTCTTGATGCCCCATGGGCACAGAATTCCAGAGGACACAAAATATGTAGGAGTTCAGCAAAACTCGAATTGAATAAGAGTGAAGCATGTCGTATCTGTGAGGAAGTGAAGGCACCGACAACCCTAAGGGGCCATGCTTTCCATTCCAGGCAGAGCTTGCTTTGGGCACAGAAAGAAGGCAACAACCAAAGAATCCTCTCCTGTCCTTTCTTTCTTGTGTTACTTCTCTGTAACCACTTACTTTGAAAATAATGACATAGAAGGAAAGGGAAAGACAGGGCAACCCATAGTTCCATTTCCTTTCATAACTTCCTGACTCATCAGTAAGCCAAAGGTAGAGTGTTGGTAGAATGGGCACATAACAAGAAGTGAAATAAAAATAGTTAATTTTGTGCTATGTTTTCCACTGTTTGGGTAAGAACAAAGCACATATGCATATATGAGCTATAAAATATATATACATGTATGAGCTACAAAATTGAATAGTGTAATATTTTGGATTTTGCATATGAGTTAAATGCTCTTATATTTGCATTTAAAATTGACATTACACAATATAAAGATGAATGGTAACATTTGTGCTAATTATTTAAAACACTTCATTTTCTTTACTTAGAATGATATGAAGTAGCAAATTAAAAAATACCATGATAATTCCAAAGACAAAATGTGGGCAAAAAGAGCTAGCTTTATATTTTGTACTTTCAGTGGCACTTTTTCCCTGCTTTTTGAAAAAAAGACCCCACATTTTCATTTTGTACTGGGCCTTGAAAATAAGATAGCCAGCTCTGTCTTTCCATCGCCCTGACTTCTTCTACAAGTCCCCCCCAGCTACCTTCTGCAGGAAGTCTTGCCTGATCCCCCGATTCTTCCTGGGCTATCTTGACCTCCCTGCCAGCTCTCACATAGCAATTTATATTTACAGCTTTCTCATTGGACCCTCACTCTTGAATTAGTTAATTTTTACCCTGTTTCCTTCCCTAAGAGTCTGTCTTTCCTGAAGGGCGGGGATAGACTTCATATTCTTATCCAGCTGCTATGGACCAGAATCACTGGGGCCCTCATAGCAAAAACAAGCTCTAGTAACTAACAGTGAACAGATAGAATCTCCAGGGCTATGTCATTTGGCTGCACAGCCAACTTGAGAGCAGTTGAATAAATGAAAGAATACCCATGGTTTCTGTCCTCCAATCCCAACACTCCCTGGTGAAATGTGGCCCATCCTTGATGGACTGGTTCAAGTGCCCTCTTTCAGTGAACTTTCCCCTCATGCCCACATTTCTAACTCCCTGCCCTCAAGTCCCTTACCATGTATTAATTATCTTTGACATCTAGAAAATTCTAACTTGAATTTTGCTTCTCTGGTAAGACTCTGGTAACATTGAGGGCACAGCAGGACCAGGACTAGGTTTAGGAAAGAGAGGCACTCATCTCAGGTGCAAAATTTAAGGGGATGCCAAAAACAACTCAGTAATCAAGAGAAATTACATTTAATGCAATATTTTAAAAATAAAAATTCATGCAACAATCATCCATGATGAACAATATATCAAAATTTTAAATAAATATGAGCTCAGGCCCTGTACTTATGCCACTGGCCTCCCTCATGTTTGTCTAATCCCAGCCCTGCGAGGTCCTATGTTTTATTCATTTTCTTACCCCAGCAGTTGCTGAATGAATAAATATATGAACAAATTGCTTCCTTGAATTGAGCCATCAGCTTAAAATTTATAGATCCTGGTGATGAGGATGGCTAAGGTAGAATGTGAGCGTGAGTCCTGAATGTGCCCTCCCAACTCAGCTGGGTTGGAGCACAGGGCCATATCATCTAAAGTTTCAATAATATGTTCTGCCTTCAGTCAGGTCCTTGTGATATTCTCCTCCATTGTCCTACCTTGCATAAAACCAGAAAAAGAAATGCCACAATCCTTTGGTAACACTTCTTTACCATCGTGCAGCCTCTGAGACTGCCCTCAGGGGGCCTATTCAAATGGAATCCTAGGAGTTCATGTTGTTTTAATAACACTGCCTTAAAGTTGTCCTCCCCTATTATTAGAACCATAGTCTCATGACATTGTTACCACCATAGTCTCATGAATTGTTTGAATAATGCCACACTATGGATTTAATTGATTCTTTATTTCTGACATTTCCAGGCAAAATGAGATCAGAAAGACAAAGTCATTTGAACAAAGGGAAACAACAGTTTTTGTTACACTTCATCCTCTGTATGCTTCCTTCTTAAGAAAGAATTTAGCTCCAAGTTATAGTCAGGAAGCAGAAAAAATAAACAGTTCCCGTAGGCTTTAGGGCCTATCATCCATCTTGTGAAGGAAGATTTGCATCACCTCATCTCCTCTTATTATTAACTTGTTCGCACACTGCCAAGACCCAAAGACCCTCCTTGTCAACAGTCCTGGCCTACCTGCACCAGCCTTTTTCCTCAGTGGCCAGCTTTTGCACCCACAGTCAGCCACCAGGGGGCCGCCTGTTAGGAACAAGTGGTGTAGACTCCACAGCTTTCCTCCAAACCAACCAAAACATTCCCGGGCAGCTTTGGAGCAAAGCCCAGGAACTTCCCTGCAAAGGAGAACAGCTCTCCAGCTACAGAAGCCTGCAAGTCCTGTGATGCAGCCTTATTAAGACAGAAGAATAAAGCACGGGTTTCTCACCAAGGACCGAAGGGAAATGGGGTCTGTGGGGTCCACACCTCTCTCTCTTGAAATGCACTGAAACCCTGCTCATCCAGAGGCAGGGAACAGCTTCAGACTTCTTGACAGTTGTGGTTGTGAATGCTGTCAGCAGGGGTGGTGGCCTCTCCCCCCTTTCCTTGGGACGCTTCCAAAAAGCTGGAATAAACCACACATGTCACCAGCTGGAAATCTGGAAAAATCTACAATAATCTGTACATTGTTCTGCAGTTGAGAATATAAATCGTCATAGCTCTATTACATTGCGTGTTACACGAATAAATGTGTATATTGAATTATGAAGTCGGAATTATTTGAATATTGTTTATATGAAAATAATTGTACTCTGATGAAGTGGTTTTGTTGCAACCATAGGAGTCTGGGTACTCGGTATTTTCCAAGTATTCTAGCTCAGAGCGCAAGTCTCTTCCTTCTTTATTTTTCCCAACCTGAACCCTTGGCCTTCAGGACTTGAGGTCAGGGGTATTTGGGAGATCTGTATTTGCCCGGGTCAGGATTCTTCGGGAGTATAAATTTATTTGTCTTCTGGGTTTTATTTGTACATTTCCAGGGCAAAGACAAATTAATGGGGCGGCCCTTCTGGAGACCTGTGGAGTGTCTCAACCCTGTACACACCTCTCCCACGACGTGCATAATGGTGGCGATGGACAGTGTCCCCCTTAAAGGCAAGCCAGGCATTTCCCAAACTTCCATTCTCAGGGTAGTGGTGGTAGTAGGAGAAGGGACAGACGGCCAGGGCAGCGGAGGCCCCAAGAGCAGCCAGAGCGCCCTGACGTCCCGACACGCGCCACAAGTGGTTTGGGAGCAGAGGGAGGAGCGCGGCGGCGTGGGTCGCGCTGGTCGGGTCGGGCAAAGACGACCGAGCTCCCGGACGTTTTCTTTCCCGCCCCCTTGTCACTCGTCCCCCGTTCCTTCCTCTTCTCCAAATGACGCCCAAACCCAAACCTCCGCGCGCATGCAGTCTGGTGGGTGGACACGGGTCCACCAAATCCACAGCAACGTCACCACCCCTGGGAGGGCACGGCCGGGATTCAGAGGGGAGCGCCCACACCTGGGGAGGCAGGTGCGGAGGTGGCCGGCCCGGGGATGGCGTGTGCGTAAGACCCGGGGTAGGGGTCAGCAAGCCGGGCGCTGTGAGCGCGTCCCGGCGCGGGCCCAGACCCGGGCGAGGGGCGTCGGTGCCCGCCCGGCGGCCCGGGGCGGTGGCGGCGGCGGCGGCGGGGTGTGTGGCCAGGAGGCCATTTCCTCGCTGCGCCCCTGGCGGAGCCGGGTTTGCCTGCTCTTGGCCGCTGCCGCCGCCGCCGCCGCGCGAGTCGGACTGCCGAGAGGACTGGAGGGGAAACCAGGTCACAGGTTCGCGACGCGGCGCAGAGCAGGCGCCCCGGGCCCGGAGTAAGGCAGCGCCCGGGGAGCGGGCCGGGGCGGGCCGGGCACGCTGGGGGCCGGGAGAGGCGGGGACTCGGGTGCCCCGGCCACACTCGCTTCCTACGCCTATAAAAGTGGAGTGGCCGGGGAGGGCCGACGCGGCCCTGGCTGTGGCCGCCTCTCTTCGCCCAAGGAGTTGACATTTTGCAGGACTTGCGCGACGCCCCGTCGCCTGCGCTCCCCGGGACCCCGCCGCCGGGAGGAGGGGGCGGAGGAGGGTGGAGACTGCGGGGCTTGGCCAAGGAAGGCGCACATCCTCGGGCGGGCGGCCGTGACGCGGCGAAGATTAACTTTGCATGAATAATGTGAGTGCGCTTGGAAAAGAGACCTTCTGCTCCCGGACTCCCCGGGCAAGCGCCCGCAGGCTGTCTGCCCCGGGCAGCGGCGCTCAACCCGACCGGCTCGAGGGCACTGGTAAATTGGCTAGAGGACCGCGCGGAGGCAGCGGGGGAGGGGGGAAGGGGGGAAGGGGGCGACAGTTCCAACTGTCCAGAAGGGTGGGCGGGATGGTGACAGGGTGTCGCAGGAACCTGGAGGGGTGCCGGCGGCGAAGCTTGGTGCGCGCGGGCGGGCAGGCGTGGGTGGCTGGGGGGCTGTCATCCGTCTCATTACCTGCCTCCGCGGGGTTTCTGCGCCCCGGATCTGGGAGGAGGTGCCCTCTCGTGTTCGGGCACCGCGCGGCTGCAGGGAGGGAGCCACGGCGTGGGCAGAGGTGGAACGGGGTGGCTGGGGGCCCCCTCCAATCGCAGCGGCTCTGTTCCTCAAACCCCAAGCCCAGCTGTTGACATGCTCCTTGTGAAATGGAGTTTGGCATCCTCAGCGCCGAACCGAGTGGAAGTTTCCATGATGAGGAAGTTGTGTGACACGGGGGTTCGGAAAAGGTTGGCAGGCACAGGGGGGAGGGTTAAAGGGACTGTGGGTCTCCCATCCCCCTTTTTTTCTCCTGCCCCGGAACTCCGGGGCTTGGAAAGGAGAATTATCCCGAATGTTGGCGTGCGCTGTTGCCGGTGCTTGGCGACTCGGCTTCTCTCCGCCTCCTGGGGGATCGGTGGTGATTTCGCTCGTCTCTGGGTCGCGCTCCTTTTCTTTGCTTGTCTTGACGCAGCATCTTCCTCTGGGTCGTCTCGAGTTCGTTGTGTACCAGTTGTGCCACCTGTGCGACCTCCACCCTCTGGAGGAAGGACTAATTTGGGGGAGTTTTCATTCTTAGTGGATTTCATCCTTCTTAGCTGCAGTTGTCATTTTGGGGGAGGATGTCCCAATGACCATTGTAGCATTATTGTTAGTGCTAATTCTTAAGCTTTCTGATTTGTTTTAAGGAGGCGGGGGTGGGGGAGAGAAATGGGATGAGGTTTTAAAAAATTTTGTTAAAGGTGACATGTATAATTTTCCCCAAATAGGAAATTTTAGAAGAAGCGTCTAGAAGCAAAACAATTCGTAAAGTGAGTCAGAGAAAAGAGTTTACCTGAACAGCCAAGTTCAGATTCTCCATCCTCCTTTTCTCCACACACATCTAGAATTTGTGAAGATTCAAACACTATGACTGATCAGTAAATACATTTTGAATAAATTCTTGCTTGTAATGTTACTGGTCTTAGGTACAAGTGAGATTCAGTATTAAAGACCTGTTTTGAAGTTCAAGAAATTAAGCATTAGATGGACAGTGTACTAATGTCAAGCACAGCAATTTTTATAATGATAAATGTATTAGGTAACGGAGACCTGTTGGGCAATCTTTACTTATTTGGCCTTTGTTCAGTATGCTTATTTACTTTATAATAACATATAGCATGCACTGAATTGCAAAGGAATAAAAATTACATTTTAGTCAAAATGTTTATGATTCATCCTGAATATTCAGAATGACCAACCTACTCCCTAATTCACTTCTGCTTAATTCTTTCTAATTCTGAAACAAGTCAGAGGCTAGGAAAAATTAACAAAAAAGGTGTTTTTAATGTAAAGTATTTTGAGCAGTGAATGTTTTTAGGATATTTTCATGCCAGGTGGCTGTGTTTTAATTGATGCTAACAGAAATTCAGTAGTATATGATTTGTTTGGAGTATTTTATATGAAAGCATTGGTGAACAATCATTTATTTTTTGTGCATATTAAGCAGATACTAGCAGGATTTATTTTTAATTAATTTCTAAGGTTTATTTTATATTGATAGTGGGACCATCTGCTAGTAAATATAATTTGGTTTTATTTCATTGCAGGTGAGAATAACTGATACTGAATATAGCTACAGACTGTTTTGGTTTTTTTATGAAATAATTCCTGTTGGCATTACAATGCTAAGGTACAATTTTATTGACATTGGAATATTGTTATATAAAGTAACTGATACTACCAAGAAGAATAAATATCCCATTTCTCTTCTTTTAGCTTCCTCATAGTAAATTCTGCTATAATTAGAGATGAATTAAGACAAGTTCCTTATAATCCAGTATCTTTGGGAAAGGTGATTTCTTGGAATCTCCTTAAGTGCAGAGAAAGTTGTGGATTCCTTTCTCTCCCTGGGGTTTTTACAATTGTTTCAAGCATGAGGTGTGTGGAGACACAAATGGTATTGCATGTTTCTTACTTTAGTAAGCTTTTCTTTTTCATGGAAATCAGAGTAAAGGTGACTGGTTTCTTTAGCTCCATCTTCTCGTTGTGGTTTAAGGTTGTGTGTCACCTTCTTACAAAGACCTTCCCTGACCAATTGAGCAAGGGCAGTCCCTCATTCCTTTTCAGAACCGTCACACGTTGTTTTATCTTCCTTGGTCTTATTTGCAACCTGAATTGTTCATTTCAGTGGATACTTGTTAATTATCTGTCTCTCCTGTTTAGAATATAGTCTATGAGAACAGGAGTCTTGACTACCTCACTCACTCCTGATTTTCGAGCATCTAGAACAGGACTTGGCACATAGTAGGTGCTAGATAAATCTTGGTTGAATAAATTAATACAGTGTTCTCAAAAATACCTGACTAAGCATCCTAGGTGGATGTCAATTGGGCATGCCAAAATCTGTGCAGTGTGTGTGTATGCATGTGTACACGTCATGTGTATATGTTTCAATCTTTGCTTATTTTTATCCCTTTCTTCTCTTTGAAACAAAAGCTGGCCTGCCATTGTGTGTAGTGACAATGCAGGGTGTTATTTCCACAGATTCTTCTTGAGGGCATTTGCCTTGCTTATGGGGAAATCCTCAGCAGCAGTATATCTGACATGTTACCTTGATTCTCTGAAGATGTTGATCTTCAACTGCCTGAATTTCAGCATATGTATTCCAGAGCCATTGTCAGTGATAAGAACGAAATTCCAGGGACCAGACATCACTGGGTGATGGTAGTGTCTTCTCACTCAACAGGTCCTGGCAACACGTCTGGCCTTGGCAGCCTTGAGGGGACCAAGGGCATGTAATAGTATAATTTGGGCTGCAAAAGTGGCGCTTGGGGAGGGGGCAAAATGGGACTGTCAGGATCCAATACAAATAAAGAGCCGTTGGTGATAGATTTGGAAATAACCTGATACTTACCGTATGTTGTAAGTTGTCAGCCAACCTCTCTCCTCTTTTGCCCCTTTTCAGTTTCATAAACAATTCTGAACCAGATGATTGTGGGAAATATTGCATTACTTGAGTTTTCAAGTAGCCAGAGCATGATACCCAAGGAGTCATCTTCAAATTATTCATGGAAACTCTTGCCAATTGGAAGCAAAAGGAAATTGTAATTGAAGATTATGGCAATTTGTTTTTGTTTATAGAATATCAACTTTCAGAATGTATCTGAGTAAATGCATAGCAAAAATCCCACAAAATAATGAGACTGTTGAAAATGGGAGGGGAAGAAAGATCAAAATCTTGTGGAGGAAGGAAGATAATTACACTAAAATCCTAAGTGCTTACTGCTTTAGACTATTTTATTTAGCTCTGAGCTTCTTAGTAGCCAAGTTAACAGAAAAAAAGGGGGGAGGGTCTGGAGGTGGCATGCATTCAAGTTGTAAGGATAACATATGCAGAGGCCCCAGCATGGTGCCTGGCAACTAGTATACACTCATACAAAATATCAGCTTATATCATGGATAATACTTGGACTTCAATTTTACAGAAACCAAAGTGAGGTTCTTTATGCAGTCTTGTCTCTCACCAAGTCTGAAGGGGAAAAATGCAGAAGGCGTAATGATGAAAAGTAACACAGTGTGGGTTTATCTTTGGGGGCCTGAGCTACTGTGGTCTTGCAGTGGAGATTCTGGTGATGGTCCCCAATGCTGGAATACAGCTCAGAAAACCTAGAGGAATGAGTTGTTAACATGTTTTTTAAGCTCACTTTCCCAAATATCTGGTATCTCAGCCAGGCTTTTGACTAGAGCAATCTGAGAGGGCAAGACACCAGCTACTTGAAAATAATCCTATGGCCATAAACATCACTGAACAGGTGGCCCCTGATGCTTTGTTCTTTAGTCTACATAGCTCTTACTACATTGCAGGAAGCTTGTTTCCATGTCTGTCCCCACCTCTAAGTTGTGATGAGGTGCTATGTGTGGGTTTATTCATCCTTGGCTCCCTAGCGCCTAGCAAAGAGCTTGGCACATGGGTGCAGGTGAAACACTAGGAATAATGAATGGAAGGGGGAAAAGGTGGTGCTTCTCTTGTTCTTCTATGTACTTCTTCTATGTTGGCATTAAGTGTCATCTTCTGACTTGGTTTTGCCCAAAGTGAATGTGTGCTCCCTGGCTTGCATCATATGTCCAGATCGTAGCTGACTGTTTTGCTAGAAGGGCTTATTCCAGGGGCAAAGCTGGTCGAGCAATGGATGGCAGGTTAACTCCTTGCTTTATTTAAAGTCATTTTGATTCTTTGATTTGATGCCTCATTCAATCTACAAATATTTGTGTACCTATTCTGTGTCTGGCCCTGCTAGTCATTTTTCAGCATGCAGCCTAGTGACCTATGAGACAATGTGCATATGTTAAAACAAAGGGATTCTGAAATTGTCTCCACTGTGATTAAATGGATATGCCTACTGGAGTCTCTCATACAGCCCCCTAGATGAAATAAGGTTATTTTGTTTCTAAGAAGGTGAGTGTGTTGTGGTTCCTGTTGCTATGTGTATTAGTGTAAATTCCAGTGAGATTCACCCAAGATTCTCTTGTATCCAAGTGGTGTTGGGTTGAATATGTTTAAGTGAGTTTCTGATTAAGAATGTTCACTCTCCAATTTAAGTTCCCAAACTCGGTTAGTCAATTATGGCATTTAAGCAAGTGGCGGGGAGTATCCAAATCACTGAGTCACAAGTCATATCATCTCAGGAATCTGGCCAACTGACAGCTAGAATAGTGATTTACGTTCAATGCTAATGTTGTTTGGTCCCTACTGTCCTAATTTCAAGGGACTTTGGAGTCTTTATGTACTGGCAGTTCCACTTGTGTGGTACTATTTTTATTGAGTGAGAAACTGAGCTCTGCTGTGAACTTAAGTATCTTTTTCAAATAGCAAATCAGGAGAGTCTGGAATTAGGATCCAAGAACCTTGACTCTCTGTCCTGGGAATCATATTGTTGCTTTTCTATTGTGACAGTCAGTCCTAACAAGACAGTTTCTGGAAGATGTGTCTGATGGATGTAGATATGCTTGATAATAGTGATCATTTCTCTTGCCTCAGACATATTAAATTTGCACAATATGTGGATCTACTTTTAATAAGCCAGAATACCTGCATTTGAGGCTTTTGCCAGAGAATATAACCTTCAACTGTCTGCTGGGCAATGCTTACCAAAAACTAAATGATATTTACTTAGAAGTGTTTGAAGGATAGGAAACCAAAAGACAAATTCATGGTCCAGCTCATCACTCTGAGGGAGCTTCTGGCTTACATATCTGAGTTCTGTTTTACCTTTATGATCTGGATGTTTTATTCAAGTTTTTATTTTTCCTAATCTTTTTTTAAACGAACTATTTACATTTTATTCTTTGTCAGATACACATACGTGGACAAGCACATAAATGCATACATGTCTGTGTGTTTTAAGAGTGGACTGCAGATGAGGCACATATAATAATTAGGAAAGCACTGATATGAAGTAAGTTACTCATTCAACTTCCTAGTTCCAAAAGAGGGCCTTCAGGGAATCATGGCTTCTCTTCTGTGATCAAGAATTTGGGGATTTATCAAAAAGTCATGGGTGGTAAGTCAATTAAAGCAAAAGCGTGGACGAAGGAATGCAGGTCTACAGTGAGTATGTCTTCATTATTTGGGAACATTCTCACTTGACTCCTCTAGAGACTCAGGAATGTGTGCAATGAGCAGAGTTGAGAAGATAGTCTTGGTTTTAGTGGCATAATATATGATCATGACATTTGGGAACCTGTTGAGTATTCCAACTCTTATAATATATTGCTCATTGGTTCTCAAGACAATTCAGATATACTTCTCCCCCTTTATTATTTGTTTCATTTAGGACTCTGTTTTCCCAGATTTCAGGAATGTCTGCACAGAACAAGTGCTCAAAAAAAAAAAAAAAGATTGGTGATAACAATTATAACATTCCTGGCACTTGGTCATCTTTTTCACATTTCTCTCTCACAGGCATTAAATGTCTTACCAACTTGGATGTCCGTACAAGTAGAATCTGTCTTGGTGACAAGCGTGTGTCATATTCTCACAGATAGTGAAAAGGCACTGCTTGGCTCTGGCTTCTGCTCTGGTTCCTGTGCCCACCTTCAAAATCGTGGTGGGAAATGCCACAGTCACCCTGATGTCCCAAGCCACAAATCCTGTCATCATTTTCAGTCCCTCCTACTTACTCCTGAATATGTTGGCAGATCCTCATTTTATTTCACTTTTTAGTTATTTTACTACTGTATTTGCTTATTTTACTCTCTGCTCAATTATTTTTGGGAAATCCTGAGTTAATAACTTAATGCAAAAGTTTTCAGAGCCTATTTTTATACTTAGTGTACATTATAAATATCCAAGAGTGGGGAGAGCAGGTAGCAAAACTTATTAACTTATTTGATCACTATATTCTTTGAGTGTGTGTGTGTGTGTGTGTGTGTGAGAGAGAGAGAGAGAGAGAGGAAGAGAAACACCTCAAGTGGCTAAAGTTCAGTGCAAGAGGTTGTGAGGAACAGTTTACTGTATTACACTTTAAAAATTCAGGCTCCTTTATTTTAACTTCTTACCACATTTCATGATAAGAGGTAAATCAGACAAGCAGTATCTAGTGCCACAGAAGAAGCTTTTTGCTTCTTCACAAAAAAATCTAGCAATTTTTATACAATACTGGTTAATATTGCCCACTGTTGAAGTGTTTTGCAGTGATGTAAAAATCCTTCTTAATTTCTGTTACTTTAAAAATATTATAATAATAATCTTTCCTTGACTTTGTTTCTGACGTTTACATGTATTAGTTTGCATACATCAGAAAATGATTTGTTTCTAATATATGTATTTTTGTTTACTTTTAAAATTTCACTTAAGCTTCATTGTAATTACTACAGTTCCAATATTTAGAAAGCTAGAAAATGTATTTATATCTGAATTGTAGCTACAACAGAGGAAAGCATAAGATTGTACACTTTTGCATTATTTTTGCTTTAAAACAAAAGGAACCAGGGGAACTTTACACAGAAAATAATCTTTAAAACAATTCAGGTTAATGGCCTATGTGGATAGTGAACCTATCAATTTATCCTGTAGTAGTTATAAGGGACTTAAAAAAATATCTTGTCCTTCTGAGGCCTTGTGAAAAAAATCCTAGGCATTTGGCTTATTAATTTGACCTCAAACTCTATAGGTTCATCAACATAAGGTATTGCTAAGGTGAAGGCATGCTGTGGAATGAACTCTGCATGCATTCATTTATTATTCATTAAGGACATGTGTTCAAATTTTTCTTTCTTGAAGTTGCCACAAAAAGCAAGACTTAAAATAAGTAAGTTTTTTTCTCCCAGAATCTAGGCATCCATCCATCCATCCATCACAAATGCATGCATGGGACATCTGCTAGGTGCCAGCCACCATAGTAGGTACCAAGATACCATGGTTAACATCTAAATATCCTTGCAGTAGAGATGCTCAAAGTCTTCTGGGACAATCTACAAGAAGTGTAGAGCATGTTTCTCAATAGCAGACACTATTGGCATTTGGCCCTGATAATTCTTCTGCATCTCCGCACTATTGGTGTTTTGGGCCAGATAATTCTTGGCCGTGGAGGGCTGTCCTGTGTGTCGTAGGATGGTTAGCAGCATCTCTGGCTTCTACCCACTAGATGCCAGTAGCTCTCCCCACCCACCAGGTGTGACAATAAAACATGTCTCCAGATATTGCTAAATGTCTACTGGGAGGCAAAACCACCCTTACTGAGAACCACTGGTGTAGAGGTTAAGAACCAGGGCTGTGGAGTGGGAATGTGTAGATGATGTGATCCCATCTGTCCAATTTTGCTTTGGTTGCCTGTGCTTTTGAGGTCTTATTCAAGAGATCTTTGCCCTGACCAATGTCTGGAATGTTTCCCCAAGGGTTTCTTATGGTAATTTTATAGTTTCAGGTCTTAGGTTTAAGTCTTTAATCCATTTTGATGTGATTTTTTAATGTGGCACGTGATAGCGATCTAGTTTCATTCTTCTCCATATTCAATTTTCCCAGCATCATTTATTGCAGAGACTGTCCTTTCCTCATAGTATGTTCTTGACACCTTTGTCAAAAGTGCATTGACTGTAAATGCATGGATTTATTTCTGGGTTCTCTATTCTGTTCCATTGGTCTATGTGTCTGTTTTTATGCCAGTACGATACAGCTCTATGGTATAATTTGAAGTCAGGTAAGATGATTCCTACAGCTTTGTGTTTTTTGCTCAGGATGGCTTTGTCTATTCTGGGTCTTTTGTGGTTCCATATAAATTTTAGCATTTTTTTCTATTTCTTTGAATAATGTCATTGGTATTTTGATAGGGATTGCATTAAATCTGTAGATTGCAAAAGAGACAAGGCTTGGCGTGGTGGCTCACGCCTGTAATCCTAGCACTCTGGGAGGCCGAGGCAGGTGGATGGCTCAAGGTCAGGAGTTCGAGACCAGCCTGAGCAAGAGCGAGACCCCTGTCTCTACTAAAAATAGAAAGAAATTATATGGCAACTAAAATATATATAGAAAAAAAATTAGCCGGGCATGGTGGCACATGCCTGTAGTCCTCGCTACTCGGGAGGCTGAGGCAGTAGGATTGCTTAAGCCCAGGAGTTTGAGGTTGCTGTGAGCTAGGCTGATGCCACGGCACACACTCTAGCCCGGGCAACAAAGCAAGACTCTGTCTCAAAAAAAAAAAAAAAAAAAAAAAGAGACAGTCAACAAAGTTAAGAGACTACTCACGAAATTAGAGACAATATTTGCAAACTACATATCTGACAAGGGATTAATACCATAGTATGTAAGGAACTTAACACAATAGGAAGAAACACAATAATCTGATTTAAAAATGGGCAAAAGATCTGAATAGACATTTCTCAAAGGAAAACATATAAATGGCCAACAGGTATATGAAAAAGTGCTCCACATCACTAATCATCAGAGAAATGCAAATCAAAACTACAATGAGGTATTATCTCACCCCACTTAAAATGGCTTTTATCCAAAAGAAAGGCAATAATAAATGCTGGCAAGGATGTGGAGAAAGAGGAATGGTTGTACACTGTTGATAGGAATGTAAATTACTACAGCCACTATGGAGAACAGTATGGAGGTTTCTTAAATAACTAAAAATAGAAATACCATATGATTCAGCAATCCCACTGCTGGGTATGTATCCAAAAGAAAGGAAATCAGGCGATAGAATAGATATCTGCACTCTTATGTTCATTGCAGCACTATTCATAATAGTCAGGGTATGGAATCAACCTATGCCCATCAATGGATGAATGAATAAAGAAAATGTGGCACATATATACAATGGAATATTACTCAGCCGCAGAAAGAATGATATCCTGTCATTTGCAATAACATGGATGGAACTGGAGGACATTATGCTAAGTAAAATAAGCACAGAAAAACAAATATGACATTTTCTCACTCATCTATAGCAGCTAAAAGAGACTGAACTCTTGGAGATAAAGAGAGTAGAACAATGGTTACGAGAGCCTGGGAAGGGAAGTGAGGAGGGGAGGATAAAGTGGGGATGGTTAATCGGCGTAAAAATACAGTTAGATAAAAGGAGTAAGATCAAGTAGTTGGTAGCACAATAGGGTGACTATAGTTAACAACAATTTATTGTATATTTTAAAATTACTAAAAGAGTGGAATTGGAATGTTCCTAACACAAAAAATGACAAATGAATAAATGCTTGAGGTGATGGATACCTCAATTACCCTGATTTGATCATTACACCCTGTATACCTGTATTAAAACATCACATGTACCTCATAAATATGTACAACTATTATGTGTCTGTAATAAAAATTAAAAATGTGAAACAATAAATGAAATTATCTAGTGTTTGACCCATAGTTAAGTGTTCCTAAACATTAGCTATTCATAGTGGTGGTAGTATTAATATTTCAACAGGCAATTACAATATTGCTAATTTCTATAATATAGTTAAGTACAATGTGCAGTGGGAGCACATCGTGAGGGGTGGGAGTGCTCTAGGTGGAAAAAACATGATATACAAATGTATGAAGTGGAGGTAACAGTATGAAGCATTTGGGGAATTGCAAGGAGCCCAGTCTGACTAATATGCAAAGGACAATGAATGAGGCTGTTGGGGCAGGTAGGAGCCAAATGGTGAGGGCTTCCTTAGCGCAAAAGGAAGATGGACTTTGTTTTGATAACATGAAGAGACTGAATAATGTTCAGCAAATCAGATTTTTATTTTAGAAGAGTTGTTTTGGATAGGTCTTGAGTGGGAGGGAGACTGGAGGTGATGAGCCCAGTTAGAGACTCTGAGAATAGTCCACTGAGAGATGGTGGCTGCTGGGGCTGAGGCAGTTATATATTGCTGTGATGTCTTTAGGAACAGATTTCACTTTCTCCAAGATGTGGCAAAATTTTTCTAATTTAATTCCAATAATGAATATTTTTAGCAAGCCAGCTCTACATTTGGGGGAATTTCAAGTTTAATTTGAAAGCCGATTACATGATAGATTCTCTTTAAAATGTTTTCAAATGAAGCTTAATTTAAAGACCATCTCACAGCCTATTCATAGTTGAATACTCAAGAGTTTCTCTGCCATTGTATGCATATGCCTATGGTTCCTGTGTCTGACAGAAACACTTCTACATGACTATATTGAAATAGCTTTGACGTTGTTGTATTAAGATTTATTATTTAGTATTAAGTGTTGATTTTCTAATTGATGGGAATTTTATTTCTTTAATGATCAAGATTAGAGATGGGTGAAGAATAGGAATGAATGAATGAATGGATGGCATTATGGAAATGCCACCTAATTAAGAATAAAAATATATTTTTTGGACAAGTCTCTTGGCTTATCTGAGCTTTAATTTCCTTAGTCATAAAATGATAATTATAGATAAATTAGTTAATCTCAAAGTTATCTTGAGCTCAGGGTTGGCAAACATTTTCTATAATAGGCTATATAGTAAATATTTTAAGTTTTTCAGGATATACAGTCTCTGTTGAAACTACTCAAGTCTGCTATTATAGTGTGAAAGCAGCCATAGACAATATGTAAATAAATGGGCATGGCTGTGTAACAATAAAACTGTATTGATAAAAACAGGTGATGGGATATAGTTTGCTAATCACTGCTAGCCCAGCACTGTTCAATAGAAACATAATGTGAGCTACATATGTAGCTTGTAGCCACATTATAAATAGTAAAAAGCAACCAATGAGTTTAATTTCAATACTGTATTTTAATTTACCCAATACATTCAAAATATTATTGACATATAATCAGTATAAAATATTAAGAATATTTTACTTTTTAAAAAAGTCTTCAATATCTTGGTGTGTGTTTTATATAATACTTGCAGCACATCTCAACTCAATATCCATTTGTGGCAAGTAATTACTGAAATTGGATGACATGACTCTAGAGTTAAACATCTACCATTCTATCAGTTTCCATGCAAAAATAAATTACGTGCATTATTTCAAGTGATTAAGACACTTTCTTTTTCTTTCCACATATATTGATTAGTAAAACACTATCTACAGTTAAAAACAAAAATGCACAGTGGCTAAAACAAGTGTGTTTATTTCTCACTCATGTAAAGTTGAAAATTGCTATTCCTGATTGATTGGTGGCTCTGTTGAAAGGCAGATTGAATTGGATGCCTGGGTTTGCCACCTTCTAGCTATGGTCTTTCTGGCAAGTTCTTTAACCAGTTTGAACTTCATTCGCTCTATCTGTGCATTGGAAGTAGTATTGGTACTTATTTCACAGCACTGTGGAAGAGAACACATGAGATACTGACTATAAACTGCTTTGCCAGAACATAGTGCCTCGTGAGTGCTCAGTACGTGGAAAACAATTTTATTATCATTTTATTATTATAAAAGCTGTGAAATTGATTATGCTGAGTAAACCTGCACCCTGGAGGTATAGGGTGTTATTCTCCAAATGACAGGAAATCAGAGAGAGACCTGGAAGTCAGCCTCCAGATATACTTGGTCATTTTGCATCATTATTCTTTATTTAGTTCTAAATTAATATTATGTGTTATTGGTAACAATCTCCGTTTTATAGATGATCTGGTATTTTTCAGCCTCAAAGAGGTATGTTCCAGGATCAAAGAGGTGTGTTCAAGTTAGTGAATACTCAAAGGTTTGCAGAAAATAAGCATAATAGGTGCTCAGTTACCTTCCCAGGACTCCAGCCTCTTGAACACAAGTTTGGCTTTCCTACTTACATTGAATGTGGTGCTATAGCTAACCACTTTACTTCCTTTTTTTTCACAGCACTTATTCCTCTCCCTTCATGTCTTTCTGCTGTCCATATTCATATTTCTATCTTTGAAAGTCCAATATGTATTTTTCCCTGCGTGTGTTTCAGTCTAGTGTCCCAATCTCCTTTATTCAAGGAGCTCTTGAGATCCTGCCCTGATTAATTAGGATCTAGATCAAAATTCTCTCTGGTTCTGCCCCACTGATATATGTGACTTCAAAGGCAGTTTCCCTCACCCCTTTGTCCACAGGTAATATTACATGTTTAGTCACTGACTATATTTATATTTCTTCACTGTTTAGTGTCCGTGCCTCTTATTTGTCAATGAGATACTTCCTTGCTTGATTTTAAGTTTCAAGAGGGCAGGGATTGTGTGTTAAACAGTTTTAGCACAGTCTAGAAGGCAAGCCCATCAGGTAGGTGCTGAGTAATACTTTCCTGATGTTTTGACCAACCACATGTAGGCTGTTTTCATGTAATTAGGATGAATCTAATTTTAAAATGAACAACCGCGTGTCCTTAGATGAACCAGAATATACACTTACAAGGCCCTGCTGTCCTGCATTATAAATAAGGGAATAGGTTGTCCTGCAGAAAAGCTCTGCTGTTCTTTTCTTTTCCCTTAAAAATAAAAGCCATCCACACACATAAGAACTGAGATAGATGATCTCGTTTCCTCAACTAAGTTGGCAAGAATTCAGGGCCCCAAAGTGGATGTTCTCTGCAAAGATGAAACCCAGCAAAAATCCACAATCTGATGAATTGTGAGCAAACTTCCTAAGACTGGCTTATGGTGAATAGACCCCAAGCTTGGCAGCCTGATTCCTCAACTTGTATGACAGCAAGAACTTTCTTAGGTGACAGGTTCAAGTTTCTGCAGAGACAATATTCTGAGACTGTTCAAAAAGTGTAAGGTTATATTGCTTTTTAAAATTTTCTTTTCGCCAATGTGTGGACCCCCCCGGACCCAGAACTCCTGTGGAAGCTTCCACAATGCCTAGCTTTTATGTAGCCTTTATTTCTTAAGATTTTTAGCATCTCAGAATTCCCACTACATGGAAGATGAGTGATTGGACATTGCCCTAAAGAGATGTTACAATTCATTTCTCCTCATTGTCTAGCAGTATTTTGAAAGCACTATTTCATGTTTGCTGTTTTGTGGTTTTAAGTCCCCACTGGCAATTCATTAAAGTTTCATTTGAACCATGGCAGTTGTTGCTCCTCATCGTTGCCTGTTCCCAGCACTATGGTGAGAGCCCCTTCTCAGAGTCAGTGTTGTTACTTATTAGGGTTCTTGTACAAGTTTGACTTTAGGGGCATTGGAGACTAATGGGGATTATGTTAGTGCTCCCAAGTCATTTTATCTCTGCCATACTTGAGCAAAAGATGTGGTTTGGCTTATTCTCTCAATGGGAGAGAATGGAATGTGCCTGAAGTGGTGTTTCTTATTTTCTCAAAGAAGGGGGACCAGAGCCTGTGGCTCAGAGGAGCCTCTGATGATGCTGTGCTTGGGACCTCAGGGATGGAAAACTCAGCCAGTCTCTAGTAATCCTGGGGCCCCTCCTGAGGGAAGGGCAGCAAGGTTTCTCAGCCTCCGCACTGCTGACATTTCAGGGCAGATAATTCTTTGGTATGGGGGTCTGCCCTGTGCCTTGTAAGATGTTAAGCAGCGTCCCCAGCCTCCACTTACTGGGTCCCACTAGCACTGCTTCTCCCCATCCTCGGCCTCAGTTGTGACAATCAAAAATTTCCCCAGACATTGTCAGGTGTCCCCTGGGGGGCAAAATCATCCCTATTAGAAACTAAAGTTTCTTGGACCTTAGTGCCTTGGACCTTAGTGCCAAATCTTAATCCCTCTCTCCCCCAAGCTTCTCATCAGTTATAGTTGTCCATTCTTTATGATTCTATTCCTCTTGAGTGGGGGAAGACATTTCAAAATCTGGGAAATTGAAACATTTTCCCCAGTAGATCCTAATATACCTCCTGCCCCGTCTGCCCATACTCTACTCTACCCAGAAATATCTCTCTCTGTCTCTACCTGCCCCCGTTTACTCTTTTCTCCCCATCTACATTGTGGAAAACTGCAATTTGGAGGATGCCGCCTTTCATTTCTGCCTCCTTTTTAAAGGCTCCTGTTCAATTCAATAAAGCAAATACCGTCACAGCAAATCCACTAATAAAGTATATAGTAAGATGCAACATTATTTTAAAAATTGTGTTCATCCATTCATTCTTTTATTATCCAGCATTTATCCAGCACCAAATGTGTGCCAGGTATATCCTTAGGTACAGTGGTGAGCAGCATATTCCCCATCCCTCCAGATACATACACAAAATGATGATGTAAAAAAAGAGCCTCATCAAAAGTAAAAGTATTTTTATTTTATTAATACATGCATACACCAAATTCTGGAGGCTGGAAGTACAGAAACGCTGTATTTACCAAAAACAGTTACAGTTACTGGCTCAGCATTTCCTAGTTTGAGAATTCTAACTATTAATATATAGTTTATATTAATAATTATGAAATCATGCTTTGAATTATAGGATTTACTTCTTGACATTGATGTATTTTATGAATGCAGTCCATTTTGAAAAGCAAGTTCCACAGTTTAACAAGGTCCTTAAATCTGCGGTCCCTAACCGCCAGGCTGCGGACCAGTAACGGTCCACAGCCTGTTAGGGATCAGCCACAGAGTTCTGCCGCACCCCTACCCCAGTCCATGGAAAACTGTCTTCCATGAAACTTGGGGGCCACACAGCAGGAGGTGAGCAGCGAGAGAGGGAAACTTCATCTGTATTCACTGCCGCTCTGTGAAACTGGTCGCCTGATGCCAAAAAGGTTGGGGACCACTGCTAAATGAAACGTTAATAAATATTTCACACTCTTGTTTGCTGGCATCCTCTTTTGCTGGTTTTATGACCTATTTCCACCTTCCCTGATCTAGCAGTTGTCCACATTTTTAGGTAATCCACTCCTAAGTGGCTTCTAAGCAATCAGAATCAGGGTTGCATTGCTTGTCCTTTTATGGCTGGGGGTAAATTATGGAGAAAGGACACGGGGTAACGATCAGAGGACAGAATTCTGAAGATGCCAGTGTCACTGAGAGATTACTGGACGTTGCCGTCTTTTGCCACATTGTGTGTGTTGAATGTATCCCATGTTAGGCCCCTTATTTTGGCAGCATTACCTGTAAGGTGGCGCCGTGTCCCGTGCAGTTATTTCTGGTCTCCTCAGTCTCATCAGACTGACTTCTACACCTCATTTCTCCAAGTGTGCAGCCCCCAGACCAGCAGCATCCACAACACTGAGAGCTGGTTAGAAATGCAGAATTTAGGGCCCCAGCCCAGACCTGCTAAACCAGAATCTGCAGTTTAACAAGGTCCCCAGGGGACTCATATGCACATGGGAGTTTCAAAAGTGCTTTTGTTCGGCTTCCACTTTTCTACTTCTAGTTCAGTAAAAAAGAAAAAAAGAAAAGAAAAAGTAAAATCCAAACTATAAAAGGTTTAAAGGGTTAATGTGATAACCCCAGTTGTATATTGACCAACCCCATTATACCCAGTTTATTGTTTTTCAAACTTCGTTATCAACACATTAGTGGGCCTGAATTAACATAATGAGTCACAGTCAACAAGAGGTTTTTTACAAGACTAAAATAGAAAGTATTAGAGTATATCACATTTTTGAAACATTGTTTCATTAAAAAATTGTGAACATACATACACACACCCGCCTTTATATGTGTGCTCTGGCTCATAATTGCAAAATAGAATTCTGACTGGGGTTACAGTAAAAAAAAAAAGGAATCTTGAAAACCACTATCATAAAGGCCTAATATATCTCTTTATATATATTGGCCAGTGTTCAAAGGTGAGCACTTGATAATGTTTGGCCACTTGATTGAGATGAGATTATATTCTCCAACTGAGATTCTTGAAGGAGATGTCTAAACAGCAGATAGGAATGTTAAAATTGTCTCAACTGCAAGGTAATGACAATAATTATTTTAATTTTTTACACAATTTCAGAAAACAATACTCTATCAGAGAATATCTCAAAATCTAACAAACACATCTTAAATCAAGAAAACAACTCCTGTAGGCTAACCAAGGACATTCGTTAACTTGAAAGGAATAATAATTTTGAACCCCCAAAAAATTCCCCAGGTTCTGGGGAGATATGGTCTGTCCCAAAAGGGGTTATACAGTTTCAATATCTTCAGAAGCATAAATGCATCATTACATTTCTTCAACACTCATTTAGCTTTGCAGATTTTAAAGAGTACATTTTTCATTTCAAGTTTTTGTTTCATTTCCATCTGATTGAAGATGGCAACCATTGAAACGATACATTAAAATTTAAAAACTATTATTCAAAATTCACAAACCTTTCAAATCATGAAAGGACTTTAGATAATGAAACTTGCCAAGGTGTTCTTTTGCAAGTTTGTGGCAGTAATCCATCTGAAGATACGAACACCCTGGAGAAGGAAGGAAACCAAGTCACTCTTCAAGTACCAGTCTAAGTGAAGCCTCGGAGAACCCTCGGAGGGTCAGATTTCACCACGTGTGAGAAAGAGCTAGTCTGTGAGGTGAAACCGAGGTGCTTTGTGCAGGAGGGTGCTGATGCCAGGCTGAGACATCGTTCCAGGGAAGCGCTGTCGGTCTCGGTCTCGCAGGCAGGATCTGTGCCAGACGATGAGTTGTCTCTGAAAGTGCCTTTGCCCCTGAGAGCAGCAGCTGGGTGCCCCCTGACAGCTCCTTCTGAGCTCACCACTGTCCCCTCTGGCCCTTTCCTGATCTGTGGGGCCTACGAGTTTTCATGAAATGATTGTTTATTACAGCGGGTCCTTAGAAAGAAACAAATGAGTTGTTTAAAGCAATATTTTATTAAATATGATTTTAAATATGCTTTAAAGGAACTGCAAACATGTTTTCTGTATTTTCTAAGTAGGATGTCCATTATGTAGAATTTTTTCTTTATTAAAAAATTTTTTAAAAATTGATAGTGTCAAGTCTATGAAAATTCTGTGTTTTAGGGGGAATTTAAAAACAATTTGTATGGTGTAAAAGATGAGATACCTAGTGTTCCCTCTCAGGTATGTGTTAAAGTACATGGTTTTTGCTCATTTTAAAAAAACTATCCTGTTTGTCCCAAACTAATCATTAATAGTGTCTTCCTTTTGCTAGTGCATGGCCCTATATATACACATACACACACAAATTATATAATTTTAATATATAGCAATGTGTAATTCTAACATCTATTGTATATATTAAATATATATAATTTGAAAATCAATATGACAAAAGATATTGGAGATATTCTAAGTGGTAGCATTTGTAACAGCTTCTTTTATTTATTTCTAAATGAAATAAATTACAATTGCTCAATATTGTGTTTATTCATTGAAATATTTTATAAGTTGTTTTTATTTTATACAATAAAACATTCGTTTGAATATTGACTTATAGCTATTCATATTTGTTATAATACATATTTAGCATTTTTTTGCTCATTTGTAAAAAAAAAACCTTACTTCATATTTCAGCCTTTCAATTCTTGTTTCATGATGGTTATAGTTGTATAAAGTAGCACTGTTGCCCTCAAGACTAATGAGAACATGCCGAATTTTGAGGCCCATGCCAAATAGAACATTTTGTTTTTAGAACATTAGGTATAGAAAACCACATATTAGTGTGGTAGTTTTCGTTTGTGATTTATCATAGATGTAATGTTCTTTTAATTAAAAAGTGCAGTTCATCCTATTCAGTCATTCTATCTACAGTATGTTGGACAGATTTCAAATATACTTTTCAAATTAGTAATAAAAGCAAATGTTTCGACATGCACCAATCTGATACAAGTCCACACGGTTGAGTCAACTGTGCCCATATCTGTAAATGTTGGAAGCATGAACTTCTTCCTACACCACTAGTTCTACAGTTACCTACATTTAGCATGCATGAGCTGCAGCAGTCTTCTGATCCATCAAAAACATCAAAGATTTTTTTTAAATGAAGTATCAAAGACAGGATCCTTGCTGGAAGATTGTGTATTTGAATTAATTGTAGCTGTGTTTTGTTTTGTTTTGTTTTCTCACATAAGAAACCTAAACCAAAACAGCAGCCATTATTCAAACAAATTCTGGTAGGTCTGTCACAAAGCCTAGGATGGCAAATAGTTTTGTGCCAACTCCAGTAGGTTTTGGTGGCTGTTAGGTCTGATGTGTTTGAAAAATATTATAAAGCCAGATCTCTGGCTCAGCAAGAGTGTTGGGTTTGATTAGTAATATCTGCTATGGAATAAGAATGACAGAATGGTGAGCTGAAGGCCATGCATTTTCTTACCCTGTGCTCATACCTAAAGAAAACTAAATTTTTGAAATATTGTCCCATTATATTGCCTTTGGCTTTATGTTTTATACTTTTGAAGGGGTACTGTACTTGCTCTGAAGACTTGTTCATTTTTTTTTCAAAAATGAGTCAGAAAATTTATTTGTAAATCAAGGAGACTACATAAGAGTATTTCCTGATTGGCAGATTTAGTGTAATACCGCATAAAACAAAGCAGACAGTGAACTTTTTTATTTATTTTTGTTTTTGTTTTTGTTTTTGTTTTCTGAGTCCTGAGACTATGTATAAATGCATCACTAATAGTACTTTAAAAATTGAAAAATAGTTGGAACTCTTTTAAGAACATGCTAAGTTCTCAAAATAAAATTTAAA
Organism: Lemur catta; assembly: GCF_020740605.2. Classification (NCBI taxonomy): domain Eukaryota; kingdom Metazoa; phylum Chordata; class Mammalia; order Primates; family Lemuridae; genus Lemur; species Lemur catta. The sequence goes on from NC_059128.1 coordinate 156,142,345, forward strand.
AAATACTTTCTATTACATGTTAAAATGCAAAAGTTATATTTATTCATGTAATTTGTTGTTTGAATTCACAGTCTACTTTATTGCTCAATTATAATACTCATCCTCTCAGAAAGCTCTGGACAGCCTGTTTACATGACGAACAGGAAGGAAGCAGATTCTGTATGAGAACATTAGGCAAATAGTGGATCACAGATAAGCTCCTCTTGGGTCTACCAAGCTAGGAAGTTAGAAAAATTGGCTAAAAGGGCACAACAGTGCAAAACTGCTGTTTGAAGGTCTCCAGAGCCCGTGTTTCTTATTTCACTAAGAAGATTGAGTCTTCTATCAATCAGTTTGATTAGACTCCCTTGAAATCTGCCTGTGAGAAGACCTGAATAGTATTCCATTCCATTATTACTCAACTGTCTTCCAAACATGGAAGCTCATGATTGCTTACATTATAGTAAGTGACTATCAGGTCCTCAGGAATTAAGGACGTGAAGAAAGAACTCTTTGGTACAGTTGGTTTTGGCATTCTTTCCATACAGAGATGAATTGCCTTTTTCAAGAAGTCCAGGTCTTGACCTTACCAAGACTGGCAGAGAGAGTAGGAGGAGATAATTGGCTTTGTGTTAAAGTCCCTTGTACAATTGGCATTCCTTTTTAGGGACCAGTAGTCTCCAGGACAAAATGAATTGTGGTCAGATATGTCTGCACACCATAGGGGATTCTTGAAGAAGGGACTAAGTGCTAGATTCCTAGAGATGTTTCAAGATGGTACCATTCAGGTGACTAGGATATGTATTGTTTTGACCATCTGTAATTGAGTTTAGTATTCTCTGGAGTGAAGTTTGGGTTAAGAGGGTCTCAAAGATCCTCTGAACATCTTTATTTGTCCTGCCAGATATAGAGACAGTAGTGTTAACACAATGTAGCAAGAAAGTATGAACCTTGGTGGAAAGACTGGAATATAAATATGAGTGTCTTCACTAAATAACTGATATGACCTGGGCAAAAGTTGCTTAACTTCTCTGATTTTCAATTTCCAATTCTATAAAAATGGTTTTATAGAAAATTGTCTGCCTTGTGAGACTATGAAGAGTAGGAATATTTGGAAGTAAAAAGGAACTGGTCTTAGCAGAACTATGCCTGGCTTCCAGGACATTTTCTCCTGACTTGGGGAGAGGGAAGAGTAGGAGAAGGGAAGGAACAAAGGGAAACTCAGGAAGAATATTCATAGCTTCTCTGCTTATAAGGATGTATTAATAGATCTTTCTAGCTTTTATTTTTAAAGCAAAGCAAGTCTTTCATGGTGTCCTCCTGGACAAAATGGAGATATGCAGGAAATTTCAAAAATTGAACAGCTATCTGCATGAGATATTTTCAGGGATTGACAGCAGGCTAGAGGGAATGATCTGCCAAGGATCCCCAGCTTTCTGCCCCACCCCTGTCTATGAATGCTGTGAGGGACACCATGAAGACCTAGGTGACATGCTTATCAAGTGTTCAGGGGTCACAAAGCTGGAGGGGAAAGCCCAAATGCTCAACCACAGAGTGTGGATTTAGAGAGATCTTGAGGGACCAGAACAGTGGGCCTGAAGGAGGATTTAAAACCACAACATTGCATTAGTCACATATTGGGGGCCCAAATGCTGAGAGACAACCAATCATCAATTTCGTATGAACTGACTAGCAAGTGGGTGCCTCAACCCCTAACTGTGACTTTAAGTTCCACTAAAACAGTTGCTCTCAAACTTGAGTGGCATTATAATCACCTGGAGGGCTTGTTAAACTACAGTTTGTTGGGTCACATCCACAGAGTTACTGATTTAGTAGTTCTGGGTGAAGATGGAGAATTTACATCTCTAACAAGTTCCCAGGTGATGCTGATGCTTCTGAAAATTACTGCTTTAGAAACAATGGAATTGAAAGAAAAATTCTGCACAAATCTAGTGAGATGATTGATTTTTTATAATCTGCCCCAAGTATTGTGCCAATTTTGGGTCCCAGTTTTCAGTCAGGATGAAATCCAGAAGGATGGGGAAAAATTTGGAAACCAGGTAATATTAAGGACCATTGAGGAAAGAGGAGCGTATGGAGAAGAGAAAACTTTCAGAGATGTAGTAGCTGCCTTCAAATACTCGACAGATTGGCATGTTGAAGAGTCTTAGTTAAGAATGTCTACATTGGAGCCAGATAAACCTGGCTTTGAGTCATAGTTCTGCCATCCTTTTATATATTTAACAAAAACTTCTATGGTGCTTACTAAGTACGAGGCACTGTTCCAAACACTTTACATATGTTAACACCCTTAATCCTCATAACAACCTTAGGAAGTAGGTTCAGAGAGGTTGAGCAACATTCTTAAGGTCACATACTTAGTGCATGGTGAAACTGGGATTTGGATCCAGTTGGTCACATGAAGTCTAAGTTCTTAAATACTACGAGACACCACCTCTCCACGATTGGCTCCTCTCTAATTATTGGCTGGGAGTTCATAGTTACATCCCAACATCTCTGTGACTCAGTCCCTTCATCTCCAAAATGGGGACAGTCTTTTTCTCATAGTTTGTTCTGAAGAGTCAAAGAGATAGTATTTGTAAAGCGCCTATCAAGTGTCTAGTATTTAGACTTCTGTGATATTGAAACAAAACTAGGAGCAGTGGGTAAAGTTAGTGTGGGTCACACATGTTTCAAGGGTAACGAAACCAACCAACCTGTCAGTGATGAGCTCCAGGAACGGGCCAGGGCTCCAGCTTTGGGAGTGTTTCTTGGAATCTAAATGCCCCTTAATAAGGACAGTCATGGACAGCATCCCTACCTTGAGAGGGTGGCTGGACTAACAGACATTCTGACTTTAAAATTCTACAACTGTGTAAAACATAGACTTCATTCATTTGAAGTGTCATTCTTCATCACATTGTTCCATTGTTTCCCTTTGCTCACTGAAAGCTTTATGCAGATTCTAAAAGATTCTTCTGCCTGTCACAGTTAACACAAGTATAAAAATAAGTTACCCAAATTGTTTTTCATTCTTTACTCATACCTCACTTTTCACCAGTATACACATCTACCTGTTCATAGTTTGTTGCTTTTCAACACTTTCCTCTAAATAAGTTAATAAATATATTCTGATATCCAGTAGCTATTGCCTGATTTTCTTACACTTCAGTTTTCCTTAGTAATAAATGTATTTTGATTTTTGCATGTATCTGATTCCATCATATTTTAAAGCAATAGGAATCATTTTCATAAATATTTCATTATACTCTTAGGTTGAATGTTTTTCCTGATTTATATATTTCTAATAAGGGAAATATCTGAGACATCTGAGTGGAAGAACTTGCCTAGAGTTCCCTGGTTTGTTGGGGAGTTACACAGCCAGAGCATAGGGCTAATGTTGATGCCAAAGGCATGTGACAGTGGAGTTTACTTGAGGCGTGTTCCCAGCTCCGTTAATGGGGCTGCCGTAGGAATTAATAACTCATGACTCTATGGAGCTTATTATATGCCAGTAACTGTGCCATGAGCCCAGATATCCAAGATGGATATAGCTGGTTCTGGAGGAGGATTGGTGTCTAACTAGGCAATAACAGAGGCAGGGACACTAAGATAAAGGGAAACCCTGGATTCTCCGAGACATCTCAGTTGGAGTAACTCCTGGGGAGATCACGAAAAACATCCCAGAAAAGGTGATACTTGATCTATTTTGAAGAATTAGTAGTAGTCAGCCTGGCAAAGGGGACGTGTGTATATGTTTGTGTGTTTGTCACTAGACCGAGAACCTCCAGACATAACAGACATACCTCGATTCATCACGATTCATTTTATTGCACTTCACAGATACTGAAGGTTTGTGGCCACACTGTGTCAAGCAAATTTATTGGCACCATTTTTCCAACAGCATTTGCTTACTTCTTATCTTTGTATCACATTTTGGTAATTGTTGCAATATTTTAAACTTTTTCATTATTATCATATCTGTTATGGTGATCTGTGATCAGTGATTTTTAATACTACTATTATAATTGTTTTGGGAAGGTATGAATCTCACCCATATAAGATAGCATATTTAATCCATAAAAGTTGTATGTCTTCTGACTGCTCCACCAACTAGCTGTTCTCCCATCTCTCTCCCTGTTCTTAAGCCTTCCTATTTCCTGAGACACAACAATATTGAAATTAGGCCAATTAATAACCCAACAATGGTCTCTAAGTGCTTAAGTGAAAGGAAGAGTTGCACATTTCTCACTTTAAATCAAAAGCTAGAAATGGTTAAGCTTAGTGAGGAAGGCATTCAAAAGCTGAGATAAGCCAAAAGCTGGGCCTCTTATGCCAAGCAGCCAAGTTGTGAATGCAAAGGAAAAGTTCTTAAAAATTAAAAGTGCTACTCCAGTGAACAAATGAATTATAAGAAAGTGAAACAGTCTCATTGATGATATGGAGAAAGTTTTAGTGGTCTAAGTAGAAGATCAAACCAATCACAACATTCCCTTATGCCAAAGCCTAATCCAGAGCAAGGTCCTAACTCTCTCCAATTTTATGAAGGCGGAGAGAGATCAGGAAGCCCCAGAAGAAAAGTTTGAAACTAGTAGAAGCTGGTTCACCAGGTTTAAGGAAAGAAGCTATCTCTATAACATTAAAGTGCAAGCAGCAAGTGCTGATGTAGAAGCTGCAGCAAGTTTTCCAGAAGATCTAGCTGAGATAATTGATGAAGGTCAATATATTAAACAACAGGTTTTCAATATAGGTGAAACAGCCTTACATTGGTAGAAGATGCCAATCTAGGATTTTTATAGCTAGAAAGATGTCAATGCCTGGCTTCAAAGCTTCAAAGGACAGGCTGACTCTCTTGTTAGGGGCTAATGCAGCTGGCAGTTGAAGGAAGGCAATGCTCATGTACCATTCTTAAAATCCTAGGGCTCTGAGGAATTATACTGAATTTACTCTGTTTGTGGTCAATAAATGGAACAAAGCCTGAATGACAGCACATCTGTTTACAGCATGGTTTGCTGAATATTTTAAGCCCACTGTTGAGACCTACTGCTCACAAAAAAGGATTCCTTTCAAAATATTACTGCTTATTGACAATGCACCTAGTCACCCAAGAGCTCTAATGGAGATGCATGAGGAAATGAATGTTTTTTTCATACTGCTAATACAACAGCCATTCTGTAACCCATGGACCAAGGAGTAATTTTGACTTTCAAGTTTTGTTATTTAAGAAATACATTTCACATGGCTGTAGCTGCCATAGATCTGGGCAAAGTAAATTGAAAATTTTCTGTAAAGGATTTGCCATTCTAGATGTCACTAAGAACATTTGTGATTCCTGGGAGGAGATCAAAATAACCATAATGGGAGTTTGGAAGAAGTTGATTCCAACCCTCATGGATGATGCCAAGAGGTTCAAGACTTCAGTGGAGGAAGTCATTTCAGATGTGGTGGAAATAACAAGAGAACTAGAATTAGAAGTGGAGCCTGAAGATGTGACTGAATTGCTACAATCTCATGATAAAACTTTAATAGATGAGGAGTTGCTTTTTCTGGATGAACAAAGAAAGGTTTCTTGATATGAAATCTACTGGTGAAGATACTGTGAACATTGTTAAAATGATAACAAAGGATTTATAATATTCCATAAACCTAGTTGATAAAGCAGCTGCAGGGTTTGAGAGGATTGACTACAATTTTTTTGAAAGATGTTCTACTGTGGGTAAAACAGCATCACATGCTCCAGAGAAATCTTTCATGAGAGGAAGAGTCCACTGATACAGCAACTTCATTGTTGTCTTATTTTAAGAAATTGCCACAGCCACCCTAACCTTCAGCAACCACCATCCTGATCAGTTCACAGCCCTCCACATCAAGGCAAGACCCCCACACCTGCAAAAAGATTACAATTCAATGAAGACTCAGATAATCATTAGCATTTTTTAGCAATGAAGTATTTTGAAATTAAGATATGTACATTTTTAGACATAATGTTGCACAATCAGACTACAGTATAGTATAAACATAACTTTTATATGCATTGAGAAACCAAAAAGCACGTACTGTCTGCTTTATTGTACTATCTGCTTTACTGCAGTAGTCTAAAACTGAATCTGTAATATCTCTGAAATATATCTGTAGTTGAGATTGGAGGGTACTGTAACTAGAATTAAGTAAATGTGTGTATACTGAACACAGAGACTCTCAGACCTCCCTCGTCCATGGGTTTCCAGAACCCTACCAAGCAAGCCTTCATTCTCTAGGTCATAGTTTGAAAAAAAAAAAAAAAAGTCATCTAAGGGAAATCCAAGTAGCCCAAGAAGTAGGACCTGAAGATATTGAGTTGAGGGTTCCTGGAATCTGCCCAACCATAACAATCTACAAAGTAAAAACTAAAGTTGAGAAAATCTCCCAGAAAGAAGAGGGAAAAATGGAGATGGTATAAAGGGGGAAAACAACAACAAAAACCCAAGGTAATTAAATGACCAGTTTTGGCAGCCCAACCTCTTAATAAAAGAAATATCAGGAAGGGAGAACAGAAAAAAAATGAATGGAAGGAAGGAAGTGATTAACAGACTAACTCAGAAGGGTGCACATGTGTGGTGGGCAGGGAGAAAAATGAGCTGATTCTCATTCTCCATCGTGGGGAGTAGAGAATACCTGAAACTGAAATATCAGATGATATAGTCATGCTGTTACGGACATGGAGGTAAAGACCCTCTTCCTATAAATCAAGTGCTCAAAGGGTTTATCTCTAGGGAGGAGGAAATGGAAGAGGGAGATGAGGGAGTAGTTTTTCATAACAAATCTTATAAAATTATTTAACACTTTAAGTTATGTGCAAGTATAAATTTAATAAAAATAAGAACCAAGAGCAATTTTTTTAAGTATGGTGAAAGAGCAGACTAGATATAGATGAAGAAAGAAATTCCTGAACTTGAAGATATTGCTAATAAAATCACCTAGCATATAGCCAGGATATAAAAGTTCAGATTAAAGGAAAACTCTAAGTTCTAGGCAGGATGAATAAAAAAAAAAAATGAATCCCCACTTAGACTCATTCTGATGAGAATGTAGCGATCAAATGTAAAGGGGGTGGGGAGGAGATGACATTACTTGAAAAGAAATCACAATTAAACAGTTAATTAGCTTCTCATTAGCAGCAGTAAATGCTAGATGCCAGCAGAATATGTTTTTCAAAATGCTGAGCAAAATCATCAACCCAAAATTCTCTACTGGCTAAAATATAATATAAAACTGAGGGCAAATTAAAAATCTATCCAGATAATAAGACTGAGCTAAGTAAACACTCACAGACCCTTGCTGAAAGAACTGCTAAAAAATATACTCGAATGAGAAGAGAATTGAACCAAGAAAGAAGGTGTAGGTTTCAGAAAAAAGAGTAAACAAAGAAACTGGTAAACTTAATTGGAAATCTAAATAAGCACTATTTGTAAAATAACAGCAATAACAGTAATAGTTACTATTTTTGATGGGTATTTGTTAAAAATAATATAGTATTTAACTACTATAATACCATGGGGTAAGGAGGAGTTGTAAGTAATATCTTCCATAGTCTTTCTATTATTTTAGAGAAGAATGACTTTGATTTTGGTTGGTATACAAATTTAAGGATAATCTCCACAGAAATAAAATGTTTGACTTTCAAACCATTGGAGAGAAATGAAGAAAATTTAATAAACCAATAGACAGCAGGAAAGAAACAAAAACACCAAAGGAAAAAGTGTGATTGATTGAAAACAACAAAATAAGACAATCGAAATCAGTCTAAGTATATATTTAATCTCAATAAAGGTAAATGAACTAAATTCTTCAGTTTAAAAACAAAGATTTCCAAATTCCGTAAAAACATAAAATCTAGCTATGTTTATAAGCATCAGACCTAAAACATAGTGACTTAAAAAATTTGAAAGTAATGAGATGGACATAGCTACATCAGGTAAATACTAATTAAAATAAAGCTCAAGTGGCAATATTCATATTAGACAAAATAAGATATTAAGTCGAGACCTTTAAAAGACTATGTTTTCATTATTGATCATTTGGGCCAAAGTTTAATGACCTACACTTACCTTTATCTGTGTATTCGGGTTATAATGCACCGTATTTACCAAGTTAGTGCAACCATTTCTTAAGGATGGGCTTCTGCTTTTTTAAAGTTTCAATAACTCTTACAGAGGATAGCATTTAACAGATTATTGTATCAGTGTCCTCAGTGGTGACACTGTGACCTGAATGAATAGTTTTGCACCCATAGGTGTTCATTAACGCTTAGAGAATACTTGACAATGTTTGCTGACTAACTGCTTTCAAGCATGTCTTCTTAATTCTTGGGAAGTAGTTTTGTTCACCATGAGACTGAAGGTCCAAATCAAGTATACTTTTGAAGCAATTTCTAATCACCGTGAAAATTCTCCAAGCAGCATATTTCATTTTTAAACTTGTTTCATGGAGCAGTAACATAATTACCTGTGCCTTTGAAAAATATAGTATCAATGGGGTCTTTAAAAGATTATTATCAAATTTAAAAATGAGATGGCGTGAAGAGAGAAGTCTCACCCCCCCTCCTTTCAACACTTTTTCTAGTAACAAACTTACATAGAAATCTTAATCCCTTTAGCACTCAGATACTTCTTTGTCTCCTAATTGGCCCTGGTTACAGGAAACAGTCCTCTGTTGTTACTAATCAGGCCAAACCAATCTCTTTGTCAATAGCAGGGCCCAAATAGATACTGTGGGATGAGTCTCCCCTCTATCCAGGAGGGAAGCCAAGTTGTGTAACCCCCTACAGCAGTGAGGGGAACAGGGTTACATGAACTGGGTGGAAAATTGTTCTTGCTCATGCATAGAAGCAGATCAGCTTTTGGGTACTAGCTCTACTCAGCTGGTGTCTTGGCCAGAAGAGGGTGGGGCTGGTAGCCTGAGAAACTGGGTATTTTTCCCAGACTTCTGGGTCACTGTTGCGGACTTTCAATGCCATTTGAAAAGCACCTCGAGGAAACTTCTCATTGGCAGCTGAACGGCCCACTGGTTCCAAGGGGAAGAATCTGGGCAGGAACAAAAGGAACAATTTTCCCCCCTCTGTATCTTGCAGGGCCAATGGAAAGTGGGATTTAACACATTCGTTTTAAACACAGAGCCAAAAGGTAGCAGTTTAAAACATGTTTTGTTCTGTTTGGATTTTGAAGCTTCAAGTAAACTGATTTCCTTGCTACGTATTACCGTTAAAGAATTTTAATCACATAGATATTTTCCTAATATTTAATCGTTTGGGCTGGGGCTATGAACTCAGCAGTGCCTTGCTACTGAAATGCAGTTATTCTGATGACAAAAGTAATAAATGCTCATTGTAGAAACTCACCCGTTATCTTGCCACCCACCATTAAAATGTTGGTGTATTTCCTTCCAGGCATTTTTTTGTGCTCAATGTTGTACAAAAATAGGATCAGACTTCACATAATTTTGTGGACTGCCTTTTTCACTTATTATATGATGAACATTGTTCCATGTCATTGAACTTATTCTTTAAAATTATTTTTAATAGTTGCATGGCAATCTGTACTATAGATGTGCCATAATATCTAATAAGTCCCACTAATGACCATTTGAGAAGGCACCAGTTTCTTAACACTAAGATGTTGTCTTGAACATAGCTAAATACAAATCCTTGCATATTTTTCATGCTGTACGAAATGCACTTAGTATAGATATCATAGTTGTTCTATCGTTTAGGAAATTCTTGGAAGGTCAGGGAATCTATAAAACCTACAGTTATTTTATTTCACTAGATTAGATATGGTTAAAGTAAGTAAAATCAGATCACTTTAGAGAACAATTCTGTTTAGTTTTAACTTAGTCAAAGATGGATTACTCATTAAGTTAATTAGGCACATCCCTATTTCATTAGCCATCTGCAAGAAGTGGTAGAATAATCTGCCTTAATTTGGTGGATAAAGCCTCTGGCTTCACAGTGTATTTTATAATGCTAGTAAAACAAATAAGTATGACAATAAGGAGTAGCAGCTACTATTTATTGAGAGTATAGTGTACCAACCTTGGGCCAAGCTCTTTATAAATATTAAACTTACTCCTCAAAACATCTCAGTGAGATAGGTACTGGTTTTACTTCCACTTTATAGAAAAAAGAACTGTAGCTCCAAGAGGTTAAGTAATTTGCTTGAGGTGGCACAGGGAATAGGTGGCAGAATTCAGACTTGACCCCAGGCTTGCCTCATTCTGAAACCCAAGACTGGAGCTAACCCCTCCAAAGAGACTCTGATGAATTTTTTTTCTTGATGGCTCAAATTCCTTTATTAGTGGTAGTTCTTAAGCTTTTGGGTGTTGCAGAATCATTTGAGAATCTGTACCGTTGCCTAGAAAATAGTATTATAAAAACATATGCACAGTTTTTAATTAAATTTCAGGAGCTACGGAGCTTGTAGCCTGAAAACCCCTATGCTTCAGCATTTTCCTCTGTGGCTTTACAACTTTTCAGTCTTTTGGAATCTTCTGCTAAAATACAAATAACCCTATAAAAAGAACACACGAAGTGCTTAGCAACTAAAATTGTGACAATTTTTCAGGGGTAGACTGTTAGTAAATAGAAACCAAGATGCCAGGAAGCACTTGTTCCAAATTTTACCTGTTCCTTGTCTTTTCTATGACCAGTCAGGTCGGGATGAGACCCCTGAACATTCTACTACCTGCCACTTAGTCATAACTACAGAAGACCTCCAGAGATATGACCTCACAGCCAAATAATTCTCAAGATAGTCAATCATTACTTAGTAAATTATAAAGTAAAATTTTCATGTTCTCCCCCCCTTTGATTAGGGTAGGTTCAAGGAATGAAAGAAAATTATTTAAACAGTCTATACAACATGTTAAGGAGATAAAAAGAAATCTGATGCAGAAGAGTAATAATAAATCATGAACATTACAAACCCAACACAGTGGTTTGAACATTTTCTATGTCACTTCTGCCATTACTGATGCATATAATTGAGAGTAAATTGTTTTTCAGTGCAATTTGTCTGATCGGCTCTGAACTCTATAATGCCCCTCATGATGTTTGCCTTATAATTTAAACCAGTAGATTCATTTTCCCAGTGTGGTATAGAACAAGAAAAGAAATAATAACTTCTACTTATTTTTAGAAAGATAAATCTCAGATAGATAAGCCTGTCATTTTAACCTTTTTATTTTGCTATTTAAATGATAGAGTTCACTAGATAACACATTCTAAAATGCCATTAAGAAAATATACTAAATAAAATCTCTTTAAAGAACACAGAATAATATTCTTTTTAGAGGAAGTGGGAGCAAAAAAATGGGGTCGGCAGGAAAGATGTTAGCCACTGTTTAATCTGTGTGGTTTGAAGTGATTTCTTAGAACTGAACGGCTGAAATTTAAGTGCTCTATTTACCAGAATGTCTTGTAAAAGTAAACATGTGGTAGTGTGCACCACAAATGCAAATAAATACGTTCACAATTAAAAATATTTACAGGAAAAGTACTTGATTTCTTTCCTTTTAGAGCATTTATAATATGTAACATATTTGAGGATTAAAGGCCATTTAGATGTCTGAAGCTCTATCTAAATACCTTTCTTGCAATGATATTGGTTTGCAGTTTGGTTTTTCATTTTGAATAATGTAAGTCTAATTCTCCCAGTGCTTAATTCACTCCTCAGTAGTAAGTTGGGTGTTCAGGGAGGGACATTCATTCTTTCGGGCTACTGATACATTTACTGCACTCTGAGGGAGGGAAGGGATGCTTGACTCAGTCAATTTTACCATTTATAAAAGATTTGGCGGAAGAAATTGAAACTAATAGCTAAATTATTAGCAGCAAATGCATTAACTAGTACCCTACTGAGTTGCCTGAAAGGATTGAAATGTTTAACTCACTGAGAGGCAATGATGTTGCAAATGGGAGAAGAAAGCAATTATTCAGAACATAAACGACAGACCGTAATTTCAGTCTTCTGTAAGCATTTCATAGATAACTTCAAATATTCTCTGATTAAAAACCTCTTCTATGGTCTTACTTACTTCAGGACTACCCAATGCAACAGGGGCTGGAGCCTGCTAAGTGTCTAAAGAGAGCTTGGGCGCAATCAGCCAAACGTGGCTGCTTTAGCTGTTAGAAATGATGCTGAGATAATTTGTCTGGCAGGTGTTTTCAGCCCACAATGACTACTTTCATTTAGCCTTAAAATGTGTCTCTTTTCCTTTACATTGCTATATTTCTTTAGAACTTGGCTATTCAGGGTGTGGGCCCTAGGCCAGCCCCGTGGACTTCCCCTAAGGACTGGTTAAGAAGTGCACAATCTCAGGCCCTGCCCTAGACCTGCTGGACAAGAATCTGCATTTAAAAAAATGCCCAGGTGATTTATGTATGTTTGAGAAGTTCTGCTTTCAAACACTAAAGCAATTACTGAATAATTGCCACCATTTTGACTCTGAAGAGTTAAAGTAGCTTTTGAATGTGTCTTTCTCTAAAGGCAAATGTCTCACTGGGAAATCTGATGTGCTTTCCTCACTGGGAAGTATAGGCCTAGGCAGTGTCTTATATTCCTGTCTGTTGATATTGCTTGATTTTTCTTGGTAATATGGTGCTTAAATGTATTATTTGATGACATATTGATGTTAAAACAGCTCTGTTTTTATTTAAAAATAAAAAATAGGAAAGGTGAAAGAACTCTGAGAAAACACTTGTACCAAAGATATAATATTTTCAGAGATGTTTTTTAAACATATGGTTCCTATCTTTATGCCATTAGCTTGTTGCCTTTTAAAATGATGTCAGAGAAATCCAAATTTTTGGTCAGCTGATGAAAATTGTTAAAAAGTAGGGATCTATACTCTATGTTCTTATTTAGGAAGATGTATTAGAATCTCAGATCAGAGTAAGACTAGAAGGCGTAGGTTATGCATTTGTATCTCCTAATCAGATGCCAAATGTTCATTTTAATGGTAGGAATGATAGGAAAGATGGCCTACATCAGAAGGGTCCCATGGGCAGAATGCCTTTAGGGACCAGGTATGTAAAGGAATTTGATGAGTCTGGCCAGGGAAAGATGAATGGTGAGTGTAGCTGTCCTAATCTAAACAGAGCAGCTACTTCTCAGAATTGTCCTGTGGCAATGAAGGCTTAGAGTCTTCCTGTTTTTATAAGAAAATATAGAAATCTGCATTTTAGTGCAAAATCTCAAGGTTTTTATATGTCGGCAATTAAATCCATGAATCAATCCTTCCTCTCTCTCTTTCTCCTTCTCTGTCTTCCTCCCTTCCAAATATTGTGGAGTCCAATAGAGCTTAACTATTATAGTAACAATTAGGAGAAGTTTGCCAAATGTGTGACACCAGAAAGCTCAAAACCTCACAATTTGCACTAGTTTCATCCTCTTTCCCCCTAAACTATTTCTATAATGACAAACAAATCAGAAGTTAGATAGAATGACAATTCACCACCTTTTCCCCTTTAATCTCTGTCTAGGATAGATGCTATCTAATGGCCAAATGAAAAAGAAAAAACCTCTGAAAGAGAATTATTAATAAGCCTAGATAATATACAATCTGGTTACTGAATGATAGTTAAATGGATGGTTAAATATATTTATAACTATCACATACAAAACTCTATTTCATAGTCCCATAAAATAGAGAGGAACCTGGTTCCCTTAAAGAATTTCTATTCCGTGACAACCAAAACAGTCTGAACAAATGCATTCCTATAAGCTCCATAAATACTTTCAACTTATTTTTAAATGCTTTGCTGTGAGAGTCTAAAGAGACAATATGCTTTCTTTTTTACTGAATTATATGAGAAGGTAATAGTTTGCAGAGAAATTCAGTGAAACAGCTGATAAAATGCTTTAAAAATATATTAGAGCAATAATAGTGATGTCAAAACAGTATGTTCACGTTCTCCAAGCCACTTAAACCAACACTGGTCCCAGGCACACCCATTTGTCATCATCAGCCAGAAGCAGTGGAGTAATAAAAATCCATCTTGAATATCATTGACTCTTATAATACAGTTCTCTCTTCTCTGCTTATTAATAAAAGATCCCCTTGGAATGAAGCCACAATTCTTTTAGGCAGTTTTAACTTTGTGAAATAGATAAAAGTTGGAAAGGGGAGGTAGCCAATGAATGTAGAAGTAAAAAATTCACTTTTGGGGTCAAATGCTTATCTCTACAGATGGACAAGTCTGATTATTTTTTTGAAGTATTATGTTAATACCAGTGTTTTAATTTGAATCATAATTGATGATTTAACTAAAGTTATGCCACCATAATCAACCCAAAGCAACACTAAGAAACAAAATCACCTTTTCAATTCACATTTCTCCCTGACATTGACAGAAGAAAACATGAGATAATGAGGGACCCTAAAATTGGGTGAGATCTCTCAGGATCTCAAAACCAAGTGTTTAACAGAGAGAGAAAGTAGGAAAGATGTATTATCTGAGAGTGGAAAAGACATTTTTTTTTTTTTTTTTTTGCTAGAAAGGTTGAAGAGAGAATTCAAAATCAAATTCAACATCCCATGTGGGATGCTTTCCATCTCTGCTTAGGAATTGAATAATGGAGGTGATTGGTCCAAGAGGTCAGTATCTGTGAAGACCGAACTCTGGGGGTTAGAGACCTTCCTACTCTATGCTGATTTTAAAAACTTGTAAGTCTTTATTCCCACGGTGGCTAATACAAAGCCAAGCATACAATCAAGGATTATTGAAGGAATGAATTAAAGAAAAAGCTATCGTTGTGTGGACCTCATCCTTGTTCTTTACATGGTTCAAATAGAATTCCTTTTCCATGCTTGAGACTCAATTGTGGAGAACTTGGGGCTGGAGCTGTTATGCAAAATGCCATTTACTACTCTACATTTTCTATGGTGCTGTTGAAAAATAAAAAACAGGCCAGGCATGGTGGCTCACGTCTGTAATCCTAGCACTGTGGGAGGTCAAGGCAGGAGGATCACTTGAGGTTAGGAGTTTGAGACCAGCCTGAGCAAAAGCAAGACCCCATTTCTCCTCCCAAAAATAGAAAAAATTAGCTGGGCGTGGTGGTGCATGCCTGTAGTCACAGCTACTCGGAGATGAGGTAGGAGAATTGCTTGAGCCCAGGAATTTGAGGTGGCAGTGAACTATGGTAACACCACTGTGCTCTAGCTGGAGCGACAGAGTGAGACTCTGTCTCAAAAAAGAAAAGAAAAATGAAAAAGAAAAAACAAAGCTTTGGTTTGATTCTCATTCTCATTCTCACTACTTTTGTGATGTTGGAAAGGATGTTTATTCTTTCTGTCAGTTTCCTTTTCTCTAAAATAAAAAACTACATGATCTCTTACATCTTGTCCCACTGTAAAATTCTATAAATATGATGCTAGGATTGCAATTCTCCCTACAAACAATGACAGAGATAAGTGACTAGAAACCATGAGAAGAGAGGGAGATCAGAAATTCTTTATGAGAAAATTTCATCTAACATTCATCTTCCCTGCTCAAAAGTAAATTATAGATACTCTTTAAACCATACCTGTCTTTGTAAATGCCAAACATAGGTCCAGTTTCAAAGTGTAGTGAAAAGTATATTCCATTCTTTTTTATAACATCTTTATTGAGTAATACACATACCATGCAATTCACCCATTTAAAGTGTATACAGTTCAGTGATTTTTAGTATATTCACCATTTGCAACTATCACCACTGTCTAATTTTAGATCATTTTATCACTCCCAAAGGAAATCTCATACTCATTAGCACTCACTCCTCATTCCCCCTTCCAGCCCTAGGCTACCACGAATCTACTTTCTGTGTCCATGGATTTATACATTCTAGACATCTCACATATATGGAATCATATAACATGTGGCCTTTTGTGACTGACTTCTTTCACTTAATATAATGTTTTCAAAGTTTATCCATGCCATAGCATGTATTGGTACTTCATTTCTTTTATTGCTTAGTAATATTCCAGATCCTTTGGCTGTTTTTTATTTTTTATTTTTATTTCAGAGGGTACAAACATTTTGGTTACATACAATGCCTTTGCCTCGCCCAAGCCAGGGCTACAAGCGTGCCCTTCCCCCATACAGTGCGCTCCGCATCCATTAGTTGTGAGTTTACCCACCCCCAACAACCCCCTCTCACCTGACCAGCACCCAGTGAATATTACTACCATGTGAGCACCTTAGTGTTGATCACTTAGTACCAATTTTTTTTTTTTTTTGAGACAGAGTCTCACTTTGTTGCCCCGGCTAGAGTGAGTGCCGTGGTGTCAGCCTAGCTCACAGCAACCTCAAACTCCTGGGCTTAAGCGATCCTACTGCCTCAGCCTCCCGAGTAGCTGGGACTACAGGCATGCACCACCATGCCCGGCTAATTTTTTCTATATATATTTTTAGTTGTCCAGATAATTTTTATTTCTATTTTTAGTAGAGACAGGGCCTCGCTCAGGCTGGTCTCGAACTCCTGACCTTGAGCGATCCACCCGCCTCGGCCTCCCAGAGTGCTAGGATTACAGGCGTGAGCCACCGCGCCCGGTCAGTACCAATTTGATAGCGAGTACATGTGATGCGTATTTTTCCATTCTTGTGATACCTCACTTCGAAGGATGGGCTCAAGCTCCATCCAGGGTAATATAAGAGGTGCTAGATCATCATTGTTTTTTGTAGTTGAGTAGCGTTCCGTGGTATACAGATACCACATTCTATTAATCCACTGATGTATTGATGGGCACTTGGATTGTTTCCACATCTTTGCAATTGTGAATTGTGCTGCTATAAACATTCAAGTGCAGATGTCTTTATTATAGAATGTGTTTTTTTCCTTTGGGTAGATGCCTAGTAGTGGGATTGTTGGATCAAATGGTATTTCTATTTTTAGCTCTTTGAGATATCTCCAAATGACTTTCCACAGGAGTTGTACTAGTTTGCAGTCCCACCAGCAGTGTAAGAGTGTTCCAATCTCTCCACATCCATGCCAGCATTTGTTGTTTTGGGACCCTTTGATAAAGGCCATTCTCACTGGAGTTATGTGATAGCTCATTGTGGTTTTGATTTGCATTTCCCCAATGATTAAGATGTTAAGCACTTTTTTATATGTTTGCTGGCCATTATTCTGTCTTGAAAGTTTCTGTTCATGTCCTTTGCCCATGTATTGATAGGGTTGTGTGATTTTTTCTTGTTAATTTTCTTAAGTGCTATATAGATTCTTGTTGTCAGCCCTTTATCAGATGTGTAGAATGCAAATATTTTCTCTCATTCTGTAGGTTATCTATTCGTTCTAATGATAGTTTCCTTGGCTGTACAGAAGCTTTTTAATTTGATCAGGTCCCATTTATTTATTTTTGTTGCTGCTGTGAATGCTTTAGGGATCTTCTTCATAAATTCTTTGCCTAGGCCAACGTTTCCCGACATTTTCTTCTAGAATTCTTAAGATTTCACGTCTTAAGTTTAAGTCTGTTATCCATTGTGAGTTGATTTTTGTGAGAGGTGAGAGGTGGGGATCCAGTTTCAATCTTCTGCATGTAGTTATCCAGTTTTCCCAGCACCATTTATTGAACAGAGACTCTTTTCCCCAATGTATATTTTTGTCTGCTTTGTCAAAGATTAGATGACAATATGAGGATGGTTTTATATTTGGGTTCTCAGTCCTGTTCCAAAGGTCTGTATCTCTATTCTTGTGCCAGTACCATGTAGTACCTTGTAGTAAAGCTTGAAGTCTGGTAGACTAATGCCTCCCAGTTAGTTCTTTTTGCTTAAGATTGTTTTGGCTATACAAAGTCTTCTCTGGTTCCACACAGGAAGCATAGAATTATTTTTTCTAGATCTGTAAAGAATGATGATGGTATTTTGATAGGGATTGCATTAATTCTGTAGATCACTTTAGGTAGTATGGACATTTTAACAATATTGATTCTGCCAATCCATAGGCATGGTAGGGTTTTCCATCTGTTTAATTCTTCTACAATTTCTTTTCTCAGCGTTTCATAGTTCTCCCTCCATAAGTCTTTCACCTCCTCTGTTAAATATATTTCTAAATATTTAATTTTCTTTAATGCTATTGTGAAGGGTGTTGCATCTTTGATCTGATTTTCAGCTTGACTGTTATTGTGGCTTCTATGAATGCCACTGATTTATGTGCATTAATTTTGTATCCTGAGACTTTACTGAATTCATTTATCAATCCCAGGAGTCTCTTGTTGAATACTTCGCATTTTCTAGATATAATATCATATCGTCAGCAAAGAGTGAGAGTTTGACCTCTTCTGCCCCCATTTGGACACTCTTAATTCCCCTCTCTTGTCTGATTGCTCTGGCAAGGACTTCCAGCACTATGTTAAATAGAAGTGGAGATAGTGGGCAACCTTGTCTGGTTCTGGTTCTAAGCGGGAATGATTTCAATTTTTCCTCATTCATTATGATATTGGCTATGGGATTATCATATATGGCCTTAATAATTTTAAGGTATGTCCCATCTATGGCTATTTTGTTAAGAGTTTTTATCATAAAAGTGTGCTGGATTTTGTCAAACGCTTTTTCTGCGTCTATTGAGAGAATCATATGGTCTTTGTTCTTGCTTTTATTTATGTGGTGAATTGCATTTATAGATATGTTGGACCAACCTTGCATCTCTGGGATAAAGCCCACCTTGTCATGATGAATTATTTTTTTGATGTGCTGTTGGATTAGGTTTGCTAAGATTTTGTTGAGGATTTTTGCATCTATATTCATGAGGCATATTTGGTCTGTAGTTTTCTTTTTTTGTTGTGTCCTTTCCTGGCTTTGGTATCAAGGTGATATTTGCTTCATAGAATGAGTTGGGGAGGATACCATCTTTCTCAATGTTGTGGAATAATTTCTACAGTATAGGTATGAGTTCTTTGTAACTTTGGTAAAATTCAGGTGTGAACCCATCTGGTCTGGGACTTCTTTTTGTTGGAAGATTTTTAATTGCTGCTTCAATTTCTGTGCCTTTGGCTGTTTTTAAATAGTGTTGTCTTTTTATTATTGAGTTCTTTATATATTCTAGATATAAGTCTCATATCAGATATATGATTTGCAAAGTTTTTCTCCCATTTTATATTCTCTTCTGTAATGCAAATTTTTAAAAATTACTATGAAGGAAAAGAAGAGAATGCTGAGAGACTATAACAGGGAGACCTATTTTAGTCTGGGAAGAGGGCGTCAGGGACGAACTCTGAGATGTATGGAGGATTTGATGGAGCCATCTAGAGGGGAAAGGAAGCATTGTGGGCAGAGGAACAGTATGTGCAAAGGCCAAGAGGCAGGAAAGAATTTGCTGGGTTTAAGGAAGGGCAGGAAGGACAGTGAGATAGAAAGGCAGGAAGTGAGGTGAAGAAGGGTAGGAGACAAAATATGGGAAGAGGGCAGGGGCCAGTTCACATAGGACCATGTAGGCCACATTAAGGAACATGAATTTTATTCAGAGAGCAGCTGAACAGTTTTGACGATTTCAGCAGAGGAAATGGCGTGATCTGATATGAACTTTAAGATCATGCTGGCTGCATCATAAAGATTGACATGTGGAAGTGAGGTAGAAATAGAACCAAGATGACCATTTAGAGGCTTTTGCAATTGCTAGAGTGAGTGATGATGGCAGCTTGGATGAAGATGGGGCAGTGGAAAACCAGGAAGGTGAATGAATAGGGGATTATTTTAGGGATATAGTGTGTAAGGGTTAAAAGTGTGTGTTCTAAAGCCAGAATGGCTGGGTTATAATACAAATTTCCTCACTTGCTAACTGTATATGACCTTAGGCAAATGAACTTTCCTATGCCACCACTTCCTTAGTAGTAAAATGAGAATAATGATAGGAGCCATCTCATGGAGTTGTTATGAATACTGAACAAGTTAATAATGCTGTACATGCATCATAAGAGTGCCTGGCACATAGAGAATGCTTTAATAAGTATGGCTGTAATTGTTTTTACTACTTAAATGGACAGGTGTTGGTGGTGGTTTGGATGGGGAGGAGGAGGGAGGTGTCAAAGATAATTGCCAGGTTTCTGACTTGAATAACTAGGTGGTTGGTGGTGCCAGTGCCTCAGATGGAAAAAAGTGGGGAGAAGCAGGGTTTGAGGGGAAGATCAAGAGTCTTATTTTGAACCTGTTTGTTTAAATATGTGTGAGATATCAACGTGGAGATGTCAGGTGGCTGGAATCCAGTGCTCAGAGTAGTGTCCTGGGCCAGAGATAGAGCTTTTATTCAAAATTAAACTAAAATATACTGGATAAATTTGCAAAATATTCAGCACTTAAAAATACCTTAGCCTTGTCCTAGACCAGACAATAGGACATCAAAACAATTCAAGGAGCCCAATTTTCTTTGGAGACGTGGCAGATATGGCAAAAAGAGTCCACACTGGCATCAAACAGACCATCTTTTGAACTTTACTCCTCCAATTATTAGTTGGGTGACCACAAACAGTGACAAGTGTTGGCAGTAGATTCAGTGGGTTAAAGAGGAAGAATCAGAGACAGCTCCCAGGTTGCTGCTTGAGTGCCATGTGGTTTGTAGAGCCTGTTCCTGGGATGGAGGAAAGTGGAAGTGAGTTCCTCACAGCCTCAGCTTTCTCAGCTGAAGATTAGTAGGTCTTCCTCATAGGTGAGGACCAGAAGGAATGCACATGCCTGGCGCACAGTGCATGCTCAGTAATGTTTTTCTCTATGACTTTGGGCTCTCTCCCCTTCTCACCTCAGCTGTAAGCATCTCCACCAACCTGCCTAGATCTGCCTCCATTTTTACATGAAGATTTAAGATAGGAGCAGTGAGGTGACAGGGCAGGGCCAGGGACAGGGCAGTGGAATGAGACACTTGCCTTGGGTACCAGATTGAAGGGGGTGCCAAGAGACTAAGTAATCAAGGCAAATGTTATTTTAATGCACTATTTTCAAAAAGTCAGAATCAGTGCAAAACTGTCCATGATGGGAAAAATATTAATTTCTTAATAAAGACAGGATCAATGTTGCTGATTTCTCCTTTTGTCTCAAGCTCTATCACTTGGTGCAGCACTGGGACAAGGTGAAAATGAAGGGGCAAAAAGCTTCCTCCCCAGCCCCCAAGACTTTTTCTCATTTCCCCTGTAGTTGGTAGCTAAGGGCTAGTCCTCAACCTTGTGTAATCAAGTCATCTCTAGATACTGAAGACTTCAGAATGTGTTCTAACACCTATGATATTGGGCACACTTGAGATTGGGGCTTGAGGCCTCTACCAGCCCAGTCTCCAACCCTCTTCCATCAGTTGCAACATGGGAGTTGGAACAAGGTTCCCCAGCTTGCCCCACCTCGGTAAACCCAGACCCTGTGACCCCTGGAACTGTTGAGCAAACACAAAGTGAAATAACCCAATGCTCTATTAAAGGCAGTGGTTTAAAGGTCAGCTTTGTGCTTATCGGCTGCAAGTCCGATTCACTCACTAAATGATTCTCAGGGAGATTTGTGCATGCACCATGGACTGAGAAGATGAACGTTTCCATTCAGCGTGGGGAGGTGTTTGCTTTTCAAGGAACTGTCATCCCCAACAAGAAAACAGCAGGTCAGGAGCAGGCAGAAGATGGATGGAGGTCCCCATACCAGGAGTGCTTTCTTCTGATTTTGACTTAGAAAGCTAAAGGTACATGTAATGTGGTTTGCGGTTTTCAGCTCTTTCCCATGAAAATCAGAAAATCTCCAACCAAAATAGTTTGGTAATTTAAACATTGTTAGCAGGTGGACAATGAGTAATTAAAAGACAGATTTGTCATAGCTAATATCTACCATGAAGAAATCAATTGTGAAATTTTGAACTTGTGGGTCACTTTTCCTATAACAAAAGCTGGGTATGGGAAGCCAAATTTTTAAAAGTTATATTAATTAAGTATTTTTATTTCAATTTAAAGAAAAAATTGTCCCAATTTTTAGAACATTTTGCTGCAAATATAACAGAACTTCATGATGTACATTTATGAATGATTTTGAAACAATAATGAGTAAAGAGAAAAAGCCACATGGATTAGTCCTAAGCTGCTCCTGCACACTGACTACATGTCAATGGCACTTTAAGATTGCAACATTTTGCTTGGTGACCTTCATAACTAGTTGACTGTATGCACCTTAATCTCTCTCAAAAAATGCTGAGCCTGCTATAGATTGGTCAGTTTTTTTAACCCAGTTTTTCATTTACCTAGACTTTATAACACCTGGTTTAATTTGTACAAAAGAATGAAGTTCATTATTACATAACTCAGAAACCCATTTTTGAGTTTTTAGGAACAATATGTACAAGGATTGTCACGAATTGAGACCAAAAGACCTCAAAGATAAATAAGGTGGTACATTGTTAAGAATAGAAGTAAATCATGCTTCAGAAAAAATGTAGAATATGTACACAGAGGGGAAAAAAAGTCACTTCTCGTAATGAGGTATCTTTCAGACTTTGAAACTATAAATCATATTGTCTAGTTACTTGCCCCTCTGCAGGAATCTCTTTTTGAGTATTTAGTCCTTATTAACCAAGAATAAATACAAAGACTTCTCTGACTATGAATAAATATCACATGGTCCCTGAGATACAGTTGTACAGTCTAGCCATGGATGTTTTCTTTCTTAAGGAATTAAATAAGATTTTCAGTTGTATAAAGTAAGAATATTAAAAATGAAGTTATGCTTCTTTGTTCAAAGGGATCTAGTTTCCTTCTTTCCTCCTTCCCTTCCTTCCTCAGTTTCCTTCCTAACTAACTGCTAGCTAGCTAACTCCCCTCCTTCCTTCCTTCTTCCTTTCTTTCCTCATTCATTTTTATGATGTTCATTTGAGTGCTGAGATGTTAAATTGTCTTTTTTCTATCTCTGTGATTATTAGTTTTAAGTAATTCTTAGTAAGCCCCACTAAGAATTTAAAAGCCAAGTTGGTATCTTTTTTTAGCCTCCTATTATTCATCCAAACTTAATTTTCTTTTTCCCATTATTACAAGTTATTACTAAAACTAGCATTTGTGTGGAAAATCTTATCAGCATATTGCCTCCTTTGAGTTAAGATATTCTCACATATATGGTATTTAACTAAAAGATAAGGCTAATATTCTTTAGATTGACTGCTATTTTGAAAACTCTTCACTCAGCTCTCTACACCATGTGTGAATAGTCACAGAATTTGTAGACAAAC
This sequence comes from Lemur catta, assembly GCF_020740605.2. Lineage (NCBI taxonomy): Eukaryota > Metazoa > Chordata > Mammalia > Primates > Lemuridae > Lemur > Lemur catta. Next base: position 156,165,513 of record NC_059128.1, read on the forward strand.
ATTATGCAGAAAGCCATTGTCCTGACTTTCAGTTTTCGGGAGAGAAAGTCAAAAATTTCACTACAAATTAGAGCTGTTGGACTAAATGTTAGTCTATTATCCAGTAGGAAGAACAATTTAGCTACTTTCCCTGCTGAGCTAATGTAAGGTACTGCTATCTTTCCTCCAGTGGTGTTCTCCAGCGTGGGTTACTTGGTCCCGAGATATTTCCTGTCAAATGCCCATTTCTGTCAAGCAGCTGTTGAACCTTTCTGAGGATAGTTAATGTGACAGTGGTGTGGAATATTGCTTTTTAATATGAAAGTAGTCTGTCCTAATTTAAGAAATGGATCATATATATGTGAACCCATGAAAATGGTTGGGAACAGATGGAAAATAAGGAAAATACATTATAGTGCTACACAGTGTTTATTACGCTCATGCTGAAATATGCCTGTACATAGCTTGCATTCAAGGATTTTAAATCATTGTTTCTAAAGAACTTCTGATTTCCTCTCGTCCTTTCTTTGTTTCTCATTGACCAACTTTACAACCACCACTTGCCACCCCGCTAAATAGACACGTGGCTTCCCATCACTCCCCTCTGTCAAATTCAGAGTTCTGCCTTTGCCTTCAAACTCAAGCCGTTCCTGCTTTGACTCCCTTCTGTCTTACATTTGTCCTTGACCTTATTTTGGCTGTTTTGTTCACCATTCTCTAAATTCACCTTTCTGGCCTGTCTTTGTGTGGGCTCCTCTGTCATTTATTTTTACCTGGTGGCACACAGTCCTTCACTGTCACGTGCTGGCTTGCACTCTCCTTCCTCTCCAAAGCCAGCTGTGGGTCTCCTTTTTTTTTCTGAAAGGGCCTTTCTATGTTCGAATATTAGTTTTCATACCCAGAACTTGCTAAATCTTGACCATCTTACTATACATTTAGTCAAACAACCTGAATCTCTTGTAAATGTCCAAAGACCAAGGTTTTTATTTTTATATGTTTTGTCACGTAACAGGTAATTAATGGGTTGTGTCTCAGATAAGGAAGTGAACTTTTAGGTTGTGGCCCTGGCAAGGTGAGAGTCTATTTTAGTAAAGACCCGTGTCTTAAGGCTGCTTCTCTATCTGATGGAGCAAAGCAGGGCAAGGCCTGCTTATCTGTGTACTCTAGCTTTTTCTAATTGATAGCAGTTGTCTCTGGAAAATTATTTATGTAGTTATCTAAGGTAATCATTAATATCACCAACATTGTACCGTCATTCTGTTTAACCTTTTCGGTGGTGTTGCTTTTCTCAGAGTGAAGCAATAATGGTTTTTATAATGGAGACTTTAAAAAGATTTTTTTGATAGTATTTTGACCCCTGATTTGTGTTTCTATGTGATTGTGTTGATTTTTTCCCATATATGCAAGTCTTTTTAAATATAGTTATTAGGTTATACTTCTGTCTTTGATGACAAATCCTCAATGAAAACCAAGAGAACTCAAGGGAGTTCTGTGCTTGGCATGTGTCAGGGGTCAGTGCCCTGGAAATGGGCTATGTGGAAAGAGGGATTCGGAATTCAGTGATCACCCAAATGGTATCAGAGGAGTTTGGACTATGAGGAGATAAGTACTTGCTTCTTGCTGACCAACACTATTCCTACAGGTTTCAGTGAAAGAAAGTACTAGTCATCAAGGTCACTTCATTTGGTAATTTATGAAGTACTGTCCTGCTCATGATGACAAATTCTATTATATACAAGATAGGTAGAAGTGAAATACAGATATCCTGTGTCATCATGGTTATATAATTAAAACCTAATGGCTGGCAATTGTACTTATCATTGATATATTAACAGGACAAGTGAAACAAGAGGTATTCCCTTTGGGATCAAACCCTGCCATTACTGCAAAGAAGGTCATATAGCGTGAGACAGCTCTCTCCCTAGGTTCACTGTAGGTTCATTTAGACCTGTTTGGGTTGTTGAGATCATTTTAAGCTCAGGAGTTGATTTATTTTTTATGGCTAACCTCCGTTAATTGTTACTGAGTTTAGAATATTCAATAGTACTTAAAAAGGGTTGATGGAGTTTTCTCATGGTAATGCATTATAATTGATAACAGTCATTAATTGCTTCAGATTTTTTTCCTTATTGAAATTTAAAAGTAAATGTGTAATTCTTTGAAATTCTGTTTATTTGAGTTGAAAAGTAATTGGAAAGGGGAGTCTGTGCTTACTAATTTTATAATTAAAATATGTGTTGCTAAAAAGTTTTCATTTACCTTTATTTTTTAATTACTTAATTTCTTATAAAAACAGAAGCAATGTTTGTGTAACTGTGTCCCCTGTGATCACGGGAGACTGGGAAGTTGCAAAAGATACTTTGCAAGGACAACAAAGGTATCAGCCATTTGTCACTGAGCTAGGATGTAGCGTATGTTGAACTGTTACTTATTCCATTTGAGAAAATAGGAGTGTCATTTATACTGTATAATATTATTATTGATGTGGTGCAGACCCAAAAGATCTGACTGTCCCACTGCACTGTCTTACAATCAAATACTACCATCAAGACTCAGACTTCGGTTAAGCTGGGAAGGAGGGGATTGACAGATGAGAGTGAAGAGGGAAGTGGCAATGAAAGAGGAGACTCCAAGTGTGTGTGGTGGGCCACTGTAAGCGTGACTGTTCCTTCCAGACTTTAAAAGTTCATGCTATTCAGGAAGCTCTTTTGGATGACATAATCTAAAGACCTTTCAGTAAAACAAAAACAAGAAATGCCTTAATGGTGATAAAAGTCCAGTAAAGCTACCTGGAGGGTGGCTGTAGATTTCATTGACTCCCCCTGTATTCATTTGCTATAACGAATTACCACTAAATTAGTAACTTAAAACAACACACATTTATTACCTGGAAGTTCTAGAAGTCAGAAGTTCAAACTAGGTCTATCAGGCTTCATTCCTTCTGGAGGCTGTACAGGAGAATTTCCAAGCCTTTTCCAGTTTTTAGAGGCTGCCTGCATTTCTTGGCTCAAGGCCGCACATCACTGTAACCTCTGCTTCTATCTTCCCATCTCCATCTCTTGACTCTCCTGACTCTTTCCTTGTAAAGACCCCCATGAGGCCCACCCAAATAATGCAGGGTGAGCTCTCATCCCAAGATCCTTACCTTAATTACATCTGCAAGTACCTTATCCCATGAGCAGTAACTTATTCACAGGTTTTAGCACAAGGATGTGGATATATCTAGGGACCATTATTCATCTGCCCACACCCACACTGCATTTTCCAGAACTACAAAGGAAACCCCAGAAATATATGCTGAATGTTGCTGAGTGATCAGATGAGATGGTTTTAATAAAGCTCCCTGACTTATAAGGTGAAGGAAAAATGGACTTCTGATGTCACCATCATAGCAGGTCTTGCAGGAATTTCCAAGAGTGTATATTTTTTGAGAAAGATCTTTCCAATGTTGAGGGTGTTTTGAAATGATAATTTAGGAAGGGCAGAATGCATTTTTGCAAAAACACACATCATTCCTTTGATAGTCACCCAGTACACTGACTTCTCTCCAGACCTGCTTTCTATGTTGGGATCACTTTGTTGTGGCCAGACTTTGAGTAGGAGGAAAGAAGGCAGAGTTGGGCAGGAAGAGGCCAGAGTGGAAGGAGCAGAGAAGGAATTTGCCAGAATGATGAAGAAATGGCTTCTGGGATGATTCCTCCGAGAGGCTGAGGTGGCTAACAAGACAATCACTCTACTCACTTCCCTCTGAGATAGCATGGTGAAATTGGAGGGCTACCTTAGGCAAAGACTTCCTTATTTCCTTAGAAGGCCATGTTCGGTGTGTCTGGCTACTTATTTCTCTTGTCAGTAATTGTTCTGTTTTGATTCTTTAATAAATTTTATTTTGAGATTCATGGTAGAAAATAAAAATTGCCTAGTCTGATACTCAGAGATAGCCACTGTAACATTCTGGTATCTTTTCTTCCAGTTTTTTTCTCTGCATATATTGTTACATTACAGACTCACGACTATGGTCTAAACAGTTTTATATCTTATTTATGGTCACTAGACTGGGAGCATTTTCTCATGGCATTAAGTATTTTCCAAAACATAAAAATGCCCGTATTAATATTGTACTTTTGGATGTACATCTATAGTTGAATGCTTATGTTTCCTCCTAGAATGGATGATGGGGCCTTGAATGGCCTTGCATTACATCTTTTGCCACCTTCTTAATTGCTTCTACTGTACAGTTCCTAGGAGATGCAATCAAAGGGCATGGACATTTTTATGATTCTTAGACCTGGCCAAATATATGAACTGATGCTCCTACTGGCAGTGTATGAGAATGTCTATTTCTCCTCACACAGCATTAAGCATTAATCATTTGAAAAAATTTTTGAATGCTTATGGAATATTTATAGTTTTTTTGTAGCTTGTTGATCTGTGTTCTTTGCCCATTTATCCATTGAAATGTTAATATTTTGCTTATAAACTATCTTTGTGTTTCATGTCTCTAGAAATTATTTTTTCTAGTTTGGTGTTTGCCTTTATTTACTTTTGAGTTTGCTAATATGTGAATGTTTTTCATGTTTATTACAGCAATCAAATCTACTATTACTCACTGACAATTCACTACTTTTATGTTTAGAAATTCTGTGCTTGGCCTAATATCTAATAAATAACCACCTATATTTTTCATAGTTCTTTATCATTTTATTTTTAAATTTAATATATAATTTACCTGTAATTTATTTTAATATATAGTATGAGATAGGAATGTAATTTTTTAGCTATTCAAATATTAATAGTTAAGGCAATGCCATTTATTGATTGCTCTTTTCTTCATTGATTTGCAATTAAGTCCATCTTCAATTTAATTGATATATACATTTCTGTATCTGGGCTCTTTATTTCTTTAACCATCTATTGATTATTGTAGCATAACCATATAATAGTGTGTTTGGCCCATTATAATTTGTATAGTATATTTCTATTTCTGATCTGTTGGACCCAACACCTTCATTATTTTATATTTTAAATGTATCTTAGCAATTATTACCTGAGTCCTCTTCAAGGTAAATATTGAAATTAATTTTCAAATTCAAAAAATCCTGATATACCTTGTATGGAATTATATACAAGTTATGAATTATTTTGGAAGAGTTTACATCTCCACAATTTTCAATCATTTATATCTCTTTGTTTTCTCAAGTCTTGTGTGATGTAACAGAAAAAGTGTTTCTTTGTAGATCCTGTGTACTTTTTTAAGGTTATTCCTAGTTATTAGATACTTTTACTTAATTATATTTGGGATTATTTTCTGTTTTCTAATTGGTGGTCACTGTTGTATGAAACCTATTGATTTTTATACATTTTTTATTCTATTTATTTATTAATGTTAATTATTTTTGCACTTAGTTCTCCTGAGTTTTATTTGTAAACAATTGTGTTATAATCAAATAACGATTCTATTACCTTTACAAAGAACATACATCTTCTTTGGTGATTATGCCTCATAGCATGAGCCAGAATTTCCACAGCAATGTTAAAAATACTTACTGGTATTCTGTTCTTATCTTGCTTCTGCTTTTAACAGCTGTTTATTTTATAATAACTTTTTCTAACTATGTTAAAGAAATTTTATTGCATTCCTAATATGCTGAGAATTATTTTAATCAAAAATGGATTTTGAGGTGCTGTAAAATGCCTTTTTTATTATTTTGGTAAATTACCATCTATGAGGAGAACATAAAATGGAAACCAGAATATAGGATTTATGGCTAGACAGACCTGGGGTCAAATTACATCTTCTCCTCTTAGAATTGTATAACATTGAGCAACTTATTTGTCCTCTTCCAATTTTAGTTTCTTACTCCGTAATATGAGGATAACAATCTAAATATCTTGTGAGGATATATTGTTTACAATGCATTCAACACCAGACTTGATGCAGAGTATCATATTTTCTTTTCAATTATTGTGTAAGTTTTGCCTTTGATCTATTAATATGGTATACTATAATCACAGATTTCCTAATATTTAGCCATCTTTTTATTCTTGGAGTAAAGCCTACTTGGTCATGCTGAAATGTTTTCTTAACTCACCGCTGTATTCGATATTTGTTTGAGATTATTGCATCAATTTTTATAATGATTTGGTCTATACTTGAATTTTTATGCTGTCTTGTCAGTTTTGGTATCAAAATTATGTTAATTTTATACAATGATTAGAAAGTTTTTATAGTTTTCTGTGCTCTGGACCTATGGAAATTGTATTTTCCTTGACAAACTATAGTTTCCTCTAAAATTCTCTGTGACAGAATTACTTTTTGAACCAGATTTGTAACTTTCAAAGATATTTTTGTTGTTGTTATTTATTGTTGTTTGATTATTTTCTCTAATTAGTTGGTCTATTCAGTGTTTCTATTTCTGTGTATGTCATATTTGATAATTCATATTAAATCTAAAGATTGTCCTTTAGTTCACATTTTAAGATGATAAGCATGAAATTGAACACGGTATTTTATCATTTCTAAGATTTTTATACATGTGATTCTCTCTCTTTTTATTGGTTTATTGAGTAATTCTGAGGTTTATTTGACTAATTTTTAAGAATTTCCTCTTGCATTTTTTTTTATTTATCCTACTGTTTTTGTGGCCCTCACTTCTGTAACATAATCGTGTAGTGATTAGACCTCAGTTGTGATATACTTTTGACTCTGCCACCTCAAAAGTCATCATTGTTAGCAGCAGTCATTTACTGAGTGCCTTAAAGGTGTCTATTTTCTTCCCAAGACTGTGAACTATTGCAGAAGGGTCTGCCTGGATCCACATTCCAGCACCACCACTGAAAACCTATGTAACCTCCAACAAGTTAATTCAATTTTATAAGCCACAGTTTCCTCCCATGACTGTGAGGATATGAAGGTCTGAGAACAGTGCCGGGCATATAATAAGTAGCTTGTAGATATTATCATTATTATACTGAAGAATATACACCGTGGGTGTTCTTAAGGTTACAGTATATAGACACAGTTGTGAATCAAAAACTCAAAGACAAATTGAACACTGAAGTGTGTTTATTTGTAATGTCTGGAAGGCTGTTCAGTCTTTAAAAGAACCAGACTCTCTGAATGAAGGACATTGCAGGTATTTAAAGGAAAATAGAGACCGCAATGTTACAGTTAATGTATTCAAAATCCTCGTTGGTAAATAATACAGCAGTTCTCACATGCTTATCCTATGTGTGGGCCCTCACATCTCTGCAGATTTCTGTATTCCAAAGTCAGATGTTATCTTGAGGGAGCCAGCAACTTACAGGAAAGAGGCTCAAGGCATTTTTTTTTTTTTTTTGGAGCGGGAAGACTAGAGTTAGATAGGGTGTTTCTGTTTGTTTGGGGAGAGTTCTCTCATGATGCAAAATATTTTTGTTTTTTTTTCTGTCATTGGTATGTGAAGGGCACATTTAATCACAATGGCAATAAGGCAAGGTAGTTTTGCTTTCTCACCGTGGTCATGTGGGCAAGTGAGATGATAAATTATTAATATAAACAGATGGACCAACTGTATATATGGATTATACTGTTTTACATTTATTGTCTCAGTTCATTCAGTGATACTCTCTCCAAGTGCTGAGCTTCCTAAGTTACTTTCTTAACCACTATTCTTATAACATTTTCTTGTCCCCCCTCCCCTCCCAAAGAGAGAGGCGTCTGTTAATGTGCCTCCATGGCTTACAGGATAAAGCGCAAACTCCAGAGCAGGGCACAAAAGGCCTCTCCAGGTCCCTCTCTCGCTATGGTTCCTCACTATGCCTCAACTACATATGTCACTGGGCAGGTGGAATTCTAGGGTGGCCCTAAAGATTCCCACCCCTTGGTGTACACACCCTCTATAATCTCCTCTCTTTGTTGTGAACTGGATCTAGTCCAGTGAACACGATGACATAGTCACTCCCTTGAGTGCTTTACATAACGTAAGACTCCATCTTAGCAGGATGAAGTTTTCCCTGCCAGCTTTGAAGAGCAAATTGCCATGTATTGGAGAGGGCCACCTGGCCAGGGAATGGCAAGTGGCCTTTAGGAGCTGAGAACAGCCCCCGGCTGGCAGCCAGCAAGAAAAGTGGGGACCTCAGTCCTACAACTGCAAAGAAGTAATTCTGCCAACAACCAGTGATTTGGAAGGGGACCCCAAGCCTCAGATGAGTTTGCAGGCCCCGCTGACACCTTGATTTCAGCCTGGTGAGACTCTAAGCAAAGCACTGAGCCTGGGCTCTGGACCCTGGGAAACTGTGAGATAACACATTGTGTTGTTTTAAGCTGCTGATTTCGTGGGAATGTGTTATGCAGCAATCGATACTAGTATAGTCATTTGGTGTCTTGTATCCTCTTATCCCTGCTTGCCTTTTCTCCTTAATACAATTTGCATTCCTATGTCCCCATCCAGGCTCCCGTTGTCATCCCTTTGGCCCCCTCAGACTTGTCATCCTCTTCCTCATGGAAGAAAATGATTGTTTTATTCTGAAATCATACTCTGGATTTGGTCTTTCTCTCCTTGAATCATTTTTATTCGTAAAACTAGCACCAGCTTCATATTCTGTTTTTATATTCTAATAAATGAATGTAACTACAAATATTTTATAAATAAATTATTTTGCATTCTTCAAAACAGTATATCGTAGTATATATCTGAAGGAATACATTAATTATTTTATTTAGACTTGGTCTTGGAAAAAGAATAAGTTAAACTGTGTGACTGCTACAATGGCTCCTGGAAGGGTGGTCTCTAATGGTGGACTATGAGGATCCACTCAACCCTATCAAGGTATTGTTTTGGTTTTTTTGATAAGGATATATATATAATGTATATATCAAGGTTATGATTGACATGATACCTGGAAGCATAGCACATGTGTTGAGTAACAGAATTAATACTTAAAGAGATAATTTCAGGTTGAAATGATGGACCAAGATTAAATTTTAATTGAATAGGTATAAAAGCCTACACTTCAGTTTTAAAAAAATCCATCTGGAAACTGAAGATGGGGTGAGACAGCACATGCAAAAATATGCAGATTAGTTGTTTACAAGTTAGTATAAATCAGTGGTATAATGGGTCTTATAGTAGAGTGTATTTGAATCATGAAGTTAATTTTAGACTGTGTTAATTGAGCTGCTGTGTCCAAAACAAGAAGAATAGTCTTCTTTTGATCCATGTGAGTCACACCACTCCTGGAGGGTTGGGTAGTTCTGGGCACTCCTTAAATGGGGTCACGGACAAACTAGAATTTCTCCCTTGGATAGGGATCAGATGAGTGAGCAGATTTAAAGTCATGTCCTATATTGTGAAATAATCTGAATTGTGGCTATTTCACCTGTAGAAGAGAAGGTATCTAAAGATTAGATCTCTTTTTCATGATTTTGGTGATTGGAAATTATAAGGAAATAGATTTTTGCTTTATTAAAGTTACTAACATATAGTTAATAGTGAAATAGAATGGATTGTCTTTGAGAGTTATTGAGCCCACTCTCTGTCCTTGAGATGTACGAGTAGAAATTTGGGTGGAGGAAAACAAAATTGTGCAGAAGTCTTTTGCATGTGTTGTCACAAGGAGATAGTGATTGACTAAAAGATACCAACAAGTGTAGAGGTTCTAAAAGTTTCATACAGAAACATCTGGAGATTGTTTTATAAAGTAGGAGGTAATACAGCTGATCCCAGACAGAGGATTGGCTCCCCAGGTTGCCATAGTTCCCCATGGAAGGGCATCCAGCGCCCAATCAGGCCACCTACGTGGAAGGCAGCTCTTGCAGGAGAGAGAAGCTGCCCGTAGTAGATGCTGTGAGTGCTCCACACAGACCGGCTTCACAGGGCTGGTGCACTTGTCCTCCAGCTACTGCGGCTGATGGCTGCCAGCTCCTCACATCTGCACCCTCCTCTGGAGAATCGCCCTTGACAATGACATCTACCTCAGCCAGAGATGCCTGGAAGGTTACAGCCTCCAGGCCTGGGGACAGCCCTTGGCCAATGACTGGCTGATGCTGAGGTGCAGCAGCACAGTCCCCTTGCCCCTGTGCAGAATGACCTCTGAGTCGTTTACACTGCAGAGCCCCTTGTGGGATCACACTCGTCTTCTAACACCACATCTTTGTCTTTCGCCTGCCATCTCATGCTCCCCTCGCTCCCTCACACATTCCCCCTAAGAGCCTGACTTGCATGGAATTGTCATTTTAGGCTTTACTTCTGGGGATCCTTATCTAAGATACTGCCTTTGCCTTTTGGGGGGGTAATTTATAAGTTCCTGTCCCTCTACCTGACGGGAGTTTCTGCCTTCTCATCTACTCTCATCACTGGGTAAGAACCCAGTGCCCATAACTGGGCTAAGATACCACTCCTCTATGCTTGTGATAGGGGATGAGTGAAGAGGGCATTTTGCCGGGAGCATCCCCAGCAGGCTGGGGTTCGCTGCTCTGTCTGAGGACCGTCCAGCAGCACTGGAACACATGCCCCTGAGGGTCCGTCCCACTCCCACATCAATGATGCATAGATTTCACAATACCACTTTATTCTTAAAATAAAGAATGTATGCACACAGAGACATCTTCTTTTGTTCCCTCTGACAATGGCGATGCCACCTGATTCTCTTATGGAGATGAAAAGATAGGAGCCATCTCATAGCTAGCAACAGTGTTCCAGGGGCTTCTCAGGTTAGAGAAACATGAAGATCAATTGGTGTCCATCTCTTTTCTCTTTTTAGCTGCACTGTGTCTCTGCTTCTTTGTTCTTCTCTCTAGATGTCCTTGTCATAATAGGCACCTGACTGACCACTGGCTGTATAAGGTGGAATGTGGGACTCTGGGAGGCCGAGGTGGGAGGATCGTGAGACCAGCCTGAGCAAGAGTGAGACCCAGTCTCTACTAAAAGTAGAAAGAAATTAGCTGGACAACTAAAAATATATATTTAAAAAAATTAGTCAGGCATGGTGGTACATGCCTGTAGTCCCCGCTACTCGGGAGGCTGAGGAAGAAGGATTGCTTTAGCCCAGAAGTTTGAGGTTGCTGTGGGCTAGGCTGATGCCACAACACTCTAGCCCGGGCAACAGAGTGAGATTCTGTCTCAAAAAAAAAAAAAAAAAGAAAGAAAGAAAAGAAAAGAAAGGTGGCATGTGGGAAAGGAGGAGGAAAAGTTTGGAATGGAAGCAAGAGGCCAGGTTTGGAAGCCTGGATTGACGTGCTTCATTCCTGACCCTGAAATTAAGCCAGGAGGCCGTGTAGCCTTCCATTCATTTCAGATTTTTTTTTTTTTTTTTTTTTTGAGTCAGTGCTGCACCCTGTTGCCTGGGCTGAAGTGCAGTGGCATGATCATAGCTCACGATAACCTTCAACTCCTGGGCTCAAGTGATCCTCCTGCCCCAGCCTCCCAAGTAGCTGGGATTATAGGTGTGCATCACCATGCCTGGCTAATTTAAAAAATTTTTTTTTTTTATTTTTAGAGATGGAGTCTCACTATTTTGCCCAGGCTGGTCTCAAACTCCTGGCCTCAAGTGATCTTCCCACCTTGGCCTCCCAGAGTGCTGGGATTACAGCATGAGCCACCATGCCTGACCCATTTCACCTTCCTTAATTGCAAATTCCTCTTGTATAAAATGAGTGCCTGCCCCACCTAACAGGCTAATGAAGACCAAATGAGACAGTGGATCTGAGGGCATCTTAGGAAAGTATAAAACCCTTGGTAAGTGTGAGATATCATTCAGCTAAAGTATTAAGATGTAGTCTTGCTCCTGAGGAGCTTGCAGAATAGTAGGAAAGCTGAGATATAAACATAAATAAGAACTATTTAAGGTGGAGGATGGTCCATGGCATCAGGGAGTCACAGAGCTCAGCAGGAGTTCAGAGATGAGAAAACCCATTTCCCACTTGGTAAATTTGGTTTTTGGTCTCAAAAGTAGGCACAGTTTCCTCCCTGTATCTCCTTTCTGGCATGGGGCATGCAGACAGCAGAATCCTTGAATAAATCCAGAGAAATAACAAGATTTGTTTACCCTCTTTGTTTTTCAGCAAACTTTTTTTATTGATATATAATAGCTGTGCCTATTTTTGTACATGTGATGTTTTGATACATGTATACAATGTGTAATGATCAAATCAGGGTAATAAGGTATCCCTCACCTCCCACATTTATCTTTTCTTTGTGTTGGGAACACTCCAATTCTTCCCTTTTAGCTATTTTGAAATATACAATAAATTATTAACTCTAGTCCCCTACTATGCTATCAAATACTAGAACTTATTCCTTCTATTAATATTTAACTGTACTTTTGTATCCCTTAACCAACTTCTCTTCATCTCCCTTCCCCACTCTCCTTCCCAGCCTCCGGTACCCACTTTTCTACTCTCTACCTCCACAAGATCTACTTTTTTAGCTCCCACATTTGAGTGAGAACATGCAATATTTGTCTTTTGGTGACTAGCTTATTTCACCTAGCATCATGACCTCCAGTTCCATCCATGTGGCTGCAAGTGACAGGACTTCTTTTTTTTTTTTTTTTGTAGATGAATAATATTCCATTGCACACATACACTATTTTATGCGTAATAGAGAAAAGGGCCTGGTCCAAATACATGTGATTGACGTAGGAACGGAATAATCTCTTTTGAATAAAGCCTCTGCAATGAAACTTAAGTGTGTCCATTTTCTAAGTGGATTTTACTGCACCAGCCATGGAACGTGTCTATGTGTATCTATGTTTAGCATTGATTAGATCATTATGTGAAGAGCTTCACACTATCATTATACTTCACAGAAGAGGAGAATCCTTCCTGGTAAATGAGAAGTGCTGAGAGCAGTTCAAAGAAGCTGGACCCAGGTGGTTAGATGTATGTGATCTTCCAGGCCAGCCCCACCCCCTCCCCAGGCATAGAAATGCAAGCTCAGAATCCATGCTCAAGGGCAGTGCCAAACGCCAATGTAGAATGCTTGCTTTCTGGTGACTTGAATTGTCATGATTTTTGAAGGCCAGGCCCAGAGTAAAGCTAAAAAGCATTCGTTGCTCTGGTTAATTTTCCAGTTTACTCAAGCAGATATACCTTTTCAAGCTTGAGAAATAGAAGTATGTGTGTATGTGTTCATACTGCGTGTGTGTGTGTGTGTGTGTGTATGTGTATTTACATATATTTCAAAAAGTCTGAACTTTTGAGTTCTGACTCCATCTTTCTTGGACAAACCACTGATCAAAGCTTGTCTTGCTTACTGCTATGCATTTTAAACTCTGCCATTCTTTCCTGAAGGGCACAAGGAACATGGAGTGGTGTGTCGAGTTCTCACATCCCCTCATAACACTGGGCTTTCCTGTGACTCAGTCTCTTGCTGTTATTCTTTCTTGTCTTCTGTCTTTTTTTGCCGCAGCAAAGCAATGTCTCTTTTGCTCTCCCTTGCATACTCATTATGAGAAAAGCACAGTCCCCTGCACTTACCCCTGGATATATGCTAACGTTATTCCAGTGTTAGTTCTTTCCTCTGTTTTTTTTCTCAAACAGAAATTTTATTGTGTTCTGATTCACCCCGGGGTCTATCTAATCCCCTTCTCAGTATGTATCATTTTTAATTCTCTCCCAGTCCCCGCTTTCTCCCGCCAGTGCTCTGAAGGGCATATTTAATGATTATTGTACGTATAAGCATTTATGTAGTTCTTTGCTTTCTCTAGTCACTTAAGCTGCAATTAATTTCTACTTTTGTGAAAGAGAATGAATTATACTGAGGCCTAATCGTCTATTCTTTCTAAACACTTTGGAAGGGCCAGGGAGGAGGAGGCCAGCATTGCATCTGTGTGTGTGCATATTACTGCGTGCTTTGGTTTCATTCCTGGGCCACATTACTCATTGTTTCCTATCTTGTTTTTTCAGTACTTTGGGGACTGATGTGGTTTTAAGTTGTTGAGGAGGGTGGCTAGAGCTGGGCTCTGCCTTTGGGCATCAAGGGAATGCGGGAAAGGCTCCATTCCCCTTGGCTTCATGTAGCAAATATGCCCATAACCTTGAAAGAGGTGTATGCCAGGTGTCTGACAGGTGTCTCATCAAGCTAGGGAGAGGGGAGATGTTCACCTCCACACGGGGATGCTGAGGGCTTGGGGGGTTTGGGTGTGGCTCTGTGGTGCCCATTTCTGTCCTTGACCCACTAGACCAATATTTTCACACTTGGTGCAGCTGATCTACACCCCCATGTCCATCTTTCCCCATTTGGTTTCTCTGACGTCATGCTTTTTTATCTCCTCCTGTGTCTCTCTGCCCACACATTTCCTGTCTCCTTCTTTGCCTCACTTTGCCTAAGTGGCTCTGTTCTTTAGGGTTCTGATTTTCAATTCATCTTCCATCTACCCACTGATCTCAGTTTAGTGTTTGTGTTCTCAAACTGTTCTTCTCCCTCTGCCGTTGTGTTTGATGGCTCAGCCAGGGATGCTGCCATGCACCTAGTTAGTGAAGCTGGAAGCCTCCAGGTCACTGTAGGCCTCATCTCTTCAACATCCAGTTGGATTTCCATGAAGGTTGTTCCAGTTCAGCACCTCTCCTTCATCTCCACTCCTACCTCCCCTCTCCCAGACCTCAAATATTGCACATCCTGTATACCTCTACCAGTTTTTTTGTTTTCTTAAAATCACCTATCTAAACATGCCCAATTCCTGATGACAGTTGTCTCTTTGATTGCTGAACTCTACATGATATTCAGATGCCCAGCATAGCGAGCAGAGACCTGTAGCTGGTGACCCTAGCCTCATCTCCAGTTGTTGTCCGTCCCCTCCCAGCTACATGCCAAACACACTAACTTCTTCCTATCGCAGAGGAAGCCTCTCTGCCTTTGTAATATCATTCTTTCTCCTTAAAGTGTCCTTCCCTTATTCTCCAGCTGGCAAAAATCTATTTTTCTTTTGAGACCACCTTGTGAAGTGTTGAGGATTTCCTCATGTTGAAGTAATTGTTCCTCTGCACGTTAGCCGAGCATTGTGAGAGTCTCTATCACAATGTCCAACCCCATGCTGAGTTAAAATAAATAGGAATGCTTTTGCATTTCCAGACTAATTTATGGATGGTAAAGCTCCTTCACAGACTTTCTCTCCGTGGTGAGTTGGAGAAAGTGGAGACATGACAGGGAGCTTGTGTTCAGTGGCACTGTGGTATCTGTTCTATTTTGGTTATGTTTGATCCCCATGCACTGTTATCTACACCTTTAGCAACAAGGAAAGTGTGTCAAACGTCCTGCCACTTAGGAGGATAAGAACCCAGGCCGAATACTTGGTGAAGATGGACAGCCAGCCCTATTCTTGCAAGTGACCGCCTTGAATCAAAACATCACACGCACCCTCTAAATATATACAATTATGATGTACCCATAATAATTACAAATAAAATTTTTTAAAAAAAGAAAACAGAAAGAGCCAGAGGAAATCTCTAGAGACTCTTAAAGCTAGGATTTTTTGTTAAGAACATAATTTATTAAACATTGAAATCCTTTACTGCTAGTCCTCTTTTCATCTTCTTTTTTGTTTTAATCATGAAATTAGGGCTTCCTGGTTATCCAGTACCCAAAGTGAAGATAACTTAGGAGCAGTTGGCACTAGGCAATTCAGACACTAGTTACAGGTGAAACCATAAGAGAGGAACAGAGGGTGGACTCAGACAACATTTATTGGACTACATAAGTAAGCACATAATCACTGAATTTTAGAGCTGAAATAATCCAGCCTCTAATTATAGCTGAGGAATGGAGGCCTGGAGAAGTCAAGCAGCCATCAGGAGCCCCACCATTAATCTAAATAAAAAACGTTTAAACCTTGGTTTTTCTTATAATGGATTATATTTTATAATTCAGACCACAGGCTTAGTATATTTTTTATTTTAAAAATCTAAATAATAAATCTAAATAACACTTTATAAAATTTACCTTGAATTCAGTTATGCCATTTATTTTTTATTCCTTCTAACTCAGTTCCAGAGATAGCAGTAGAGAATGAATGACTCTAAAAGAACATGTTTAGAACTGACTTTTAATCCTATTTAATTTAAAATTAAATTTTTTAAAGGATAACATTCTTTCATAGCTCTCGGAAATTCTTGGATTCTAATAGGCCACCATCCAGAGTTAGTCATCCAGCTAGCTGCTGTGAGCTGATATTTTAATTTTCAAAGCTTAAGTCAGTCTCAATACATTTCTATCCATTGGCAGTGGGTGGCCACTCTATATGCAGAATAAAGCTAAATTAAAAAAAATTCACAGAATTTCTTTTTAATTTTTGAAGTCAGCTATCACATTTCTCCTAAGCTCTCCTCTCAGCTGAATATCTCAAACTCAGGTTCACGTAGCCATTCATGTTAAATGGATTTTCAACACCCCAGTGTCTACATTAACTTTCTCTGGAAGTTCTCTAGTTTGTCAAATACTGCTCACAAAATATGGTCCCAAGAATTGAACATGATCTTGCAGCTATAGTTTAAATAGTGCTGAATTCAATGAGAGGTTTCCTTTCCTTAATTGGAAAGTGTACATACCTCTGTAACCTTGCCCTGCTGGCATGGAATTAACAGAAAATTGAACAGACTAGTCTATTCCAAAAAGAACCCAATTTTAAGCTAGAGCTTGACTGATAACTCACTTGAAGTACAGAGAAAGAAGCAAAACATTCCTTTATACCTTGGGTTGCCTGTCAGTGCCTCCATGGTTAGTCTTGATGGATTAAGAAGGCCTACCTTCCTTGGTCTCTCTCCCTCTCTCTTTTCTTTCCTTATTTTATTTATAAATAAATGTACATGTTATAAGATATCACACATAAGTTTATTTATTAAGGCTATCAAGTTTAGATGATTTTTTTTTGGTTTTATTATATGTATTTATATCGCCCTAAATAGTCTAAAATTTGGCTTGTCCGTGGGCTTTATAAAAATGGTAACTTACCATATATGCTTTCCTCTTATTAATACTTGCTTTTTTCATTCATATTGGTATTTCCAAGATTTGTCCATCCGGTATATAAAGCTAGAATTTGTCCACTTATCACTGCTGTATAGTATTCGGTTGTGCAAATATACCACTTTGTTCTATGTGTGAATTTTTTGGATTATTTCATTTTTGGAGAGTTTATTTCCAGTGATTTCCTATTGCAAACAGTGATGCTGTGAATTTCCTTGATCATGTCTTTTGGTGCATGTTGAGTAAAAGTTTTTCTAGGAGTACAATTGCTGGATCAGAGGGTAATTCAAACTGATTTACTAGGTAATTCAAACTTACTTTTCAAAGTGGTTGGACTAGTCAGCATTCCTTCCCGCAGAAGTATATTAGAATTCTTCCTGGCTAACATTTGGTAATGTCAGTATCTTAAATTTCATCCATCTAAAATGTATCTTATCGTCATCTGAAAAAGCATCGCCTTGATTTCTAATGAGGTTGAACATCTTTTCCTATCTTTACTAATGATGCTGTTCATGTCTTTGTCCATGTCTCTCTTGATTCATAGTAGTTATAGACACATATGTGTATGTGTGTGGTGAAAGAGAAAGAGAGAAAGAGACACTAATCCTTTGTCATTTGTAGGTGTTGCAAAGTTCTCCCACTTTGTGACTTGCCCTTTCACTTTATGGTATTTTTTAATAAACATATGTTTTGTTTTGTTTTGTTGTGGCAGCTTTGGAAACTTTGTTTCACAATCAGTGGTTAGATCCCATCCACACTGACTATCTAGATTTTTTAAGGTGGTGACAGGTACATAGGTTAAGTAATCAATGTATACAGTTTTTTGGTGAATCCTCATTACATTTTCTGGACAGCCATACATGGATACAGTATGGAACATTATTTATTCTCTTGGTCCAGAGAGTTTTCTTGAGCCTGATAGCAGTGCTCATATCTGGAGTTCTTGTCTCCTTTATGGCAAATATCTTTGAGCACCTGAGGGGCACACTTCTTGAAGCCCACTTTGTGGATGCCCCTGTGAATGTTTATGTGTATTCTCAGGTCAACACCTCGCTGATGGCAAAATGGCCCTTCTTCTTCTTACCACCCTTCTTTACAGGAGCCATTCTGCTAGGCCTTAATTTTAATACAGTCAAATTTATCAGTCTCTTATGGTTAGTAATTT
Organism: Lemur catta; assembly: GCF_020740605.2. Taxonomy (NCBI): domain Eukaryota; kingdom Metazoa; phylum Chordata; class Mammalia; order Primates; family Lemuridae; genus Lemur; species Lemur catta. The sequence goes on from NC_059128.1 coordinate 156,183,597, forward strand.
TTAAATTTTTCTTAAGAAATTCTCTCCTTTCTATTCTATATTTGCTTCTGTATGTTTGTCTTTACATTTAAGTGTATATTTCATCTGGAATGGATTTTTGTGTTTTATGGCAGGAGGTATAGATCGGATTTCATTTTTCCCATATGAATAACAATTGCTCTAGTGTAACTTGTTGAGTGGCCCATGATTTTCCCTTTGATCTTTAATGCCATGGCTGTCATAAAGGAAGCGTTCATGTATGTGAGACGGTTTTGGTCTGTCTATTCTATTTCATTGGACAGTTTGTCTATTTCTGTGTCAGTACCTCATGCTTGCTATACTTTCCCTCTTTCATTTTCCGTTCTTCAGACTTCCTCTAAGGATCCTAGATCTTTCATTCCATAGTTCACTTATGCCCTAGGTCAGCCAGTTCCTTAGGAACATTCTGATGGACTTCACAGGGGATCAAAAACAAAACAAGCAGGGCTATCTCTTGCTCATGACAATTTCCTCTCATAGCACACGCATGCTAGTATGTTATAAAGTCCCTATCACCACCAGAATGACAATGGATAATTAGAGTGAAGAAGACAAAGAATATGTTGTTATTTTTTCTCTAATATCTCAATGCATTTTTTTTTCCATATTTGCCACCATATCACTCTGCTGACTCAAATTTTTTTCTTCTAAATTGCTGTCATCCCGGTCACCCTCAACCCGGCATCTTACTCTGTCTAATTAAATTTTTTATCTTAAATGCAGTACTTTATATTTTCTAAGTTTCACCTGATTATTTTATACCAATTTGTTCAGATTAGTTTCATTTTTCCCCTGGATAAATCTTGTATTTATTTATTATTATTGTTATTTTTTATTTATTTAGGATATTATGGGGGTACAAACATTTTGGTTACATGTAATGCATTTTCCCTGCCCAAGCAGATTGGTTTTAAAACACAATTATGTCAACTATTCAACAACCATTCAACTGTGATGATAATCCTTTCTGTATTCACCCAAATCAGTAAAATATTTGAGAGGACAGCGCTCAATGGCATATTTCTACATACCATTTTCTCAAGTGATATTCATTACTTAATTAACAATTGTTCAACTCATCCATTCATTCTTTGTCATTCATGCTGTGTTCTACCATCTTATCCCAAGAATATTTTGCAAGACTTTGTCAAGCACCTTGCTAAAGTAGATATATGATGCCATTAGTATACTGTGGTATATATGTATATATAACATATATGTTATATCATATGTTAAATATCACATATCATGTATTTATTTATATTTCCTCCCCAACCCTGTGCTACCTCTTATTGAATGCCTCATCACTTTCTTTTAATAGTCCTCCTAAACCATGTATTTATGTATAATTTCTAGAATTGTAGGTTTTTGGGTATTTTATGGAATATTGTTTTCCATGCCTACATTTCTCCTACCACTGCCCCAGATTCCTCTTTTGATAATCAGGACAAAATTTGCTTTTCTCATATTCTCCCCACACACAAAAAATGTTTATTTATTGCTTGTTTATTTTCTTTTCCCCTTTACTTCTGAAGATCTAATGTGCCTAGGCTTAGAGACTTGGAGACTTGGAGACATATTAAGTGCTCACTTTCAATCTTCTTATTTTTTCAGTTTACTACTAAAAGTAACCACTTACGATACCTCCTTTGCAGTTTGAAGATCATTCTTCTCATTGAAAATTACAAAAGAAATGAGGAGAAGGTGTTGTTTTCCTTCCTCTTTGTCACATGCTAACATTGTACCATCTGGCTCAAGTCATGGGTCTAGCTCTTCCTGTTCTTGCCCTGAACATAACCAAAAGTGCATTTTGGTTAAGTTCAGCATTTTCTCTGCAAGCCTTAGCTCATCTTTTGCTCCAGCTTTGTTGATGTTATTCTGGCATCTGATCATACTGCTGACAACCAAATTAGGCTAGGAAAGGTTTAACATTTTAAAGTTTTTAAGTGAAGCTGAACCTTAAACATCAACATTGCTGGTAACACTGGCAAATAATTCTGTTGAGGGCTCATTCCCAAAAGGGAAGTTGGGAACTTTGTACATGATGTTGCTGTCATACCACAAAGGACATTCTTTACCCAGTTTCTGAAGGATATGTCTGAAACAGCATCTGTACCTGATAATAGTAACACTCTCTAATGTGTTGATCTTCGTACATGTGCCCAATGCCAGGCATATAGTAGGTACTCAATACAATTTTGTTTATTGACAGAATGAGAGCAATACACATGGAGGGAGAGGAAAAGAGTGATTAATTCCTTCCAGTCACATGAGGACTAAAGCTGAGTATATGGATTTAATTTTTCATATTATCTTTGGACTGATTTGACATTTTTGCTTTAAGAGTCTTACCACTTTGATCCACAGAAAACTATTAGTGGTGAAAATATGGAATATGCTTCTTGGAAAATGCATTGTTTCAACAGACTAAAGACACATAAGCTGGAGCAAGTATGCAAACTTTCCTTGTATGAATTAAAAGGAAAGGAAGCAAAGGAAGGAATTAATGGAAATTTTCAAATCTAAGCCTCTTTCTAATATTTTTGAGGAAAACTTCTGGGAGTGAGTCAAGAAGGAAGAAGACTAACCAAATCTTCTTGGTTAGAGATACTGTGTAATGATTCAAGTTCAAACATCCCAGAAAGCATCTAATGTTTTCTTTTGAATACTAGATATTAAAACTGTCTTAATACTTAATACCCTCTGTTAGTTTTCAGGAAAGTTAAAATAGGAGTCAATATATAATGTAGTACAAAACTTTGCAGAAATTAAGTTGTTAATAACTCTCTTAATAACTCAGGCAGTATTAGTATTGCCTGTAATAATCTCTAATCTCTAAATTTGTCAAATCCTTTAGAGTTAGGCATGGCAGAAATGATAGGTTAATAATCAATTTCATGCTTATTTGTATTGAATTTATTTCTCACTACTCGCACGTACTAAACATCCATTCAAACTGAGACCCTTTTTTGGTTATAAAAAGCACACAATGATATGAGTTCTATTAACTTGTTACTAGCTAGAAGGGAGAGGTTTACCTCAGTCACAGATCCAACTTCAGTGCAGGGTTTGCTATTTTTAATCACAGAACTTAGAAGCTTAATTCAGTTAAAAAGGGAGGAAGTTGTCAAGGGAGGGTTGCTAAAAGTTCATGCTAAATTTGCTTAGAACCAGATTGTGTTCATTAATATTTATACGTCTATGGTTGGGAAGGGGCGATTATGCTTCTTTAAAAACACTGGGTATTCATTTTCCATGTATGGCACAGCCTTCTGATTAGGGAAGGTGGGTTTTCATTGTACAATCAATGGAGATACAGATGGAAACCATCTGGCGCCTCATCCCCTTTTTGTCAAAAACCTTGTCTTGTCTCTCACATGTCAATGATGAATGGAAGGATTTCAAACTCTAGCTGAACAATGCAGTTTGAATCCCTCAGCTAGCCAAGGGGTTTTTGGCAAGCATCGATGAGCTTAATATTTTAAAGAAACCAGCAATCATTTTAATTCATTAGTTGAGGCCTGTTGTTCTAGACAGTGTTTTTGATTTGTATTTTGGGCACTGGCTTTGTTTTTGATTCACAAGAGTATTCCATATGGGTATATTTTCTTTTACACAGTGTAAATCATGGGGACAAAAGTGGGAGTTTTATCTGATAAAATGACCAAAATGCTGAGAGATTCTTTTAATCATCTTTTGTATTATGATTCATATTAAGAGTTCAGACCAAAAATTTCCTCGTTCGCTGGTATAGAGTATGAATCAGAGAACACAGAATTTAGTTAACCCAACTATAGACAATGAATCTAAAAATCAATTCAATGTTCTGCTTTGTGAGAGGAAAACTTAGTACAAACCTGTCATAGAGAACCTTGGGCACAATACTTTATGGTGTGTCTGCTGAAGGTGGGTTTCTAGGGTGAAGCAAAGTGATCGATTCACATGGTTAGCTTTGCAGTCAGCACTGAGTTAACAAAAAACAGATCGGTTTTCCTGAACTCCACATTTAATAGAATGAGGTGAGTCACCGAAACGCAAGTTCATGCCAGAGCCATATCCAGAAACTCATTTCCAGAGTATATCCTGTGGTTGGTAGAGATTTTGCCCAATTTTATACAACTACCAAGACTGTGATGGCCTCTATAGGCCACACTGACATTTGTAGTTAAGAGCGAACATAATTACACAAGTTATTTGTTAATTATTGTGGTGTTAATATATAGTGTTTGTTTTTATTTTTATTTTTTATTTTTTTATTTTTTTAGACAGAGTCTCACTCTGTTGCCCGGGATGGAGTGTCATGGCGTCAGCCTAGCTCACAGCAACCTCAAACTCCTGGGCTCAAGCAATCCTCCTGCCTCAGCCTCCCGAGCAGCTGGGACTGCAGGCATGTGCCACCATGCCTGACTAATTTTTTCTATATATTTTTAGTTGTCTGGTTAATTTCTTTCTATTTTTTTAGTAGAGATGGGGGTCTTGCTCTTGCTCAGGCTGGTCTCGAACTCCTGAGCTCAAACGATCCACCCACCTCGGCCTCCCAAGTGCTAGGATTACAGGCATGAGCCACCGCTCCCAGCCCCAATACATAATGTTAATACTGGGCAGATACTGTTCTGAAATGCCAGATAGATGATAGATATACCATATCTATACCATATACAGCTACATATATATATCTATATTATATCTATCTATATATTTATCTTCATTTATTTAATCCTTACAACCATCCTAATAGGTAAATTCTATTATTATCCTCATTTCACAGGTAAAGAAACTAAGGACCAGAGGGATAAAGAACTTGCTCAAGTCACATAGCTATTAAGTGGTAGAGTGGGAATTCAGTTCAGTTATGCTCTGAAATCCACATGCTTAATCATTATGCACATTGTCTCTCACAATAAGTGTGTGAGGTAGAGGTTATTTTTGTTAACCAAATATATTTTTGAAACCAAAGCACTAGGAGGTTAAATTACTTGCCTCAGTTGTGAAGCTGGTAGCTTGTGGAGCCAGGACTCAGGCTTTCTGAATCCCATTCTCTTTGCACAATGCAAAAATGGAGAATAATCACCCTGAGCCACCACAAGATCCCCAGTCATCAGAGAAGGACTTAAATTCTGTTCAACACAGTTCAGTCCTAGGAAAGGGAAATACATTGATCCTCTCCTGATTTACAACAGTGCCATCCAACCAAATTATTTCTAATTTTTTTTTTTTTTTTTTTTTGAGACAGGGTCTCACTCTGTCACCCAGGCTGAAGTGCATCATAGCTCACTGCAGCCTCCAACTCCTAGGTTCAAGTGATCCTCTTGCCTCAGCCTCCCAAGTTGCTAGGCATACACAGCCATTAAAATTTTGCCACTAGACTTTTATAGTCCTGTAAAAAACAAGACACAAGAAGAAAGAGAAGAGTTTTAGATTTGGGGAAATTTAATTAGATATTGAGGAACAATTTGTGAGAGGACATAAAGTCAGTTAACCCTTTAAATTCTCCTCACACAGCATGGTAGTTCTCAAACGGCAGCCTGTAGTAGAATCACCTGGAGGCTGGGCCCCACCCCTAGACTTTTTGATTCAGAAGGTCTGAGTGGAGCCTAAGAATTTTCATTGCTAATAAGTTCTCCCAAATATTGCCAATGCTGCTTATTAAGGGACCCCACTTTGAGAACCACTGCTGTAGAGCCTTAAGATGGCTTTGCCATTTGCTCTGTGTTATAAAACTAATGAGGGCTTGAAATTCAAACCTAGCGATGCTTCCAAAACTCACACTCTTTCAACCATGTTTTCAATCTTAGCTGGACATTAGACAGCAGTCCCCAACCTTTTGGCAACAGGGACCCAGGGACTGGTATCATGAGAGACAATTTTTTCATGGATGGTGAGTATGGGGAGTGGAGTCGCCGCATAGTGTTGCGAGTGAGTGAAGGGCAGCGGCAAAGCTTTGCTCTCTCACTGGCCACTCACCTCCTGCTGTGCTTTCCCACCCCTTTCCTAAGTTTCAGGGAACACAATTTTTCCAGAGACCTGGTGTTGGGGGCGGGCGGAGCTCTGCAGCTGGGTCCCTAACAGGCGAAACTGGGACCGGCAGCATTAGAATGTCTTAGGGAGCATTTAAAATTTTAAAAATCCTGTTACCTGGTACCCACCCCAGAACAATTAAATAAAACTTCTGGGGGTAGGGAGAATGGTAAGAGTTGAAGGATTCCAAGTGCCTCTAGAGATGTACCAGGGTTGAAACCCACTGTCCATCACCACACTTTCAAGCCATCATTTTAATATTAATTTCAGAAATTAAAAAGCTGTGTTAATTTCAGAATTTAAAACAACTGAAGCCCTCTGTCTTAAATTAGCTGAACTATAAATACTTTGAAGATTCTTAATAACCAAGCAGGTAGTTTTAGTAAAATGACTCTCCATTGACATGTTTATATATGTCCCTGGAAAGCACTTTTGTAAAATCTATTTAAATATCTTGTTGTCTGCTGGGTTGAAGAAGAGAATTTTGCTCTGAGAACCTTTTGTGTTGAAGTAAGTAAAGGCTTTCAGTAGATCATATATACCTTAGTATTCATTTTTTTTTAAGAATGAAATCAAATTCAATAGATTGCCATAAAAAGCATTGATTAACATAATTACCTGTAATCATGTTAGATACGCTATACCAGATATAAGTACATAGACAATTTTATGGCACTGTTATGCTCCTTCTTAGAATTGTTCAGGATTAACTTGGTGTTCATGTTTGTTCACACACAAAGCGTTAGTCTGACATGTAAGTGAATATTGATGGTTAACGTCCCATGTAGGTCAAGAATGAATGAAGCACGCTGAATCAGTTGCCAACCTCTGAACAAGTTGTGCTCCATGTGTGCATTGCAGGTTAGTTCTCGGGAATACAGAATTTACTTGCCTATGGAAATAAGAGTTGTGTATTCCACTTTTTAAAAAATCCCAATGCTGGGGCAGTGAGGGCCAGGAGAAAGTGATAGCAGAGTAGGTTTTTCTCATCAGTCCTCCCTTTACCTCACAAGTGTTTTCCGTTCCACTATAGATCAGTCATTTATTGTTATATAACAACCCCCCCAAACTTAGTGGCTTCAGATAGCAATGATTTACTATTTCTCACAGTTCTGAGAGTCAGGACTTCAGGTAAGGTTGGCTGGGCAGTTTTTGCTTCATTTGGCATTGATTAGTGGTCACCCACTCAGCCTTATTTGGCTGGTGGCTCGGCTGGGATGGAAGCCCAAAGAGTTACTCAGTTATCTGGTGACCTGATGCTTCTTATGTATTTTTGCTGCATAGCTAGTTTGGGCTTCCTCACAGCGTGGTAGTTTTAGCGGAGTCAGCCTTCTTACATGCAAGGTGGCTTCCAAGAGAGAAGGCTCAGAAACTTCCAGACCTCTCTCAAGCCTTGGGATAAGAAGTCCCAGGATCTGGAACATCATTTCCTCCACACTGTGATGGTCAAAGTTACAAGGCTTCCCTGGATTTAAAAGGGAGGAGAAATGGACCCCACCTCTTTCAGGGGCGGTGGTGGGGGTGACACATGTGTACAGGAAAAATCGATGGTGGCCGTCCTTGGATACCGTCTTCTATACCACCCGTCATTGCTGCATTCTGGAGGAGGTTGAGATGTAAGGCCCAGACTCTTCAAGGTATGACCCACCAATATGGTCATGTCCCCAAAAATAAGTTCAGTGGAGGCCAGAGAGGTGAAAATCTTTTAGCAACAGCTGAAAGAACGATGAATTCATGCACATCTCTCATTTAGCTTCCGTTTCGTCATAGAGAAGTCAGAAATCTAAGCTTTCATCTGGAGAGGAAATTGAGGACAGTGGCTGTATCAGGATTAGATTCAGCTGGGAGTATCAGGAACCCAAAATAAAGGGAAGTAAAAAAGAGTTTATTTTCCTCATGTAAAGTTCAGACGCAGGCAGTGCAGGGCTGGCACGGCTTTCTCACTCACCTCCACCTGCAAAACAGGATCGAAAATGACAGCTCTAACATAATTATTGCACAGATAAAGTACATATCTTATCCCAAGTGCAGATGATCACACTCCGTCTCTAATGGGTCTTTTACTCTCGGCAATTATCCATCCACAACACCAAATTTCCTGAATGTCCGCTTTTTATAGAAATGATGATAGCATAGCATACAGACTTTGTGAACAACTATAGAGGGAATTTCAAGCTTTAAAAATTTTGCCAAGCTCCTCAAAGCTACTTAAATGTAAAATGAGCTATTTATTACTTTGTCTGATTTCCCTTTTTTTTTGAAAACTACATGAAATTATTTGTATAGTCATTGTTGGTTGAAGTAGTAAAGCATTACTCAGGAATGGAAGAGACAGACACATAAATGTTATTTTAACCTTAATTTTGTTGACGAGGAAGAATGAGCAGGGGCCTACGAATAAGATAAGCATGAGTCTTGGAGCAAATCATCAAATGTCTTGAAACCTTCATTTCTTCACCTGTAAAATGGAGACATACTCTACAGATAGGGTGCTTTAGGGGAAGAGGCGGATCATATGAAATAATGATGCAAAAATGTTGGAAAACAAGTCTCCTCTAGAAGCTTCAGATATTTTACTTTCATTCATTTTATTAATAGCCTCATCACTATTTTGTGTTGTAATCAAGACAATCCACTGTGCTTGGTTCTGAACTGTTCATTAAAATAACTGAGAATGCAGATTCTGCCCATGTTGCAACCTTCTCTTTCTGGACTTGGTGCCTCAGCAGGGCCCTGAGTGGCACTTTCGGTAGAAACTATCATAAATATGACCATATTGGGTCAGTAAAGCCTGAAAATTTGGGAGATGTATGAGGAAAAGAAAGACATAAGGACAGCCAACACTTGAGTCCTCAGTGCTAGGCCCTGAGTTAGTTCTTTTTTCTTCTCTAATCTCTCTCTTTTGTTTGTTTTGTTTTGTTGTGTTTCGTTTTTAAGAGATGAGGTCTCACTCTGCCACCCAGGCTAGAGTGCTGTGGTCTGATCATAGCCCACTGTAGCCTCAAACTCCTGAGTTTGAACAATCCTCCTGCCTCAGCCTCCCTAGTAGCTAGGACTACTGGCACACACCACCACTCCCGGCTAATTTTTTTTTTTTTTTTTTTTTTTGGAGATGGGGTCTTGCTCTGTTGCCCACGCCGGCAATCCTACTGCCTCAGCCTCCCAGAGTGCTGGGATTATAGGCACACTGTGTCCGCCTCTAATCTCTTTTAACCTGCACCAGAGCTCTTTGAGAAAAGTGTTGTTATTAGACCAATTTATAGGAGAGGAAACAAACTTGAGATTTTTGACTTGTGGAAGGTTCATAGAGAGTGAGCAGTAGAGCTGGGATTTGAATCCAACAAAATCCTGATCCTGTGCTGTTACTTCAAATGCTCACCATGAACTTTAGCACCAGCCAAGCAAGGCCACACAGAAAATTAGGAAATGTCCATTCCAGAGATAGTTTCATAGCCAGGGCTGGTGATGTTGGCTGCCTTCTTGAAATCTTGATTGTTTCTGAATAAATTGCCCCATATGTCCATTTCCCACTGGACCTAACAAATTACGTTGCTAGTCCTGGGAGACACTAAGGTAACGTGTAAAGCAAAAGGGAAGGGGAGAGGGAGTTAACATTTGCTGAGCACTTATGACCTGCAAGACATGTATTTATGTCATTTTTATACCCATTAACTGATTCCACCTCCAGAACAACTTCATGAAGTCAATAAGTTCATCACTTTATAGATAAAGAAACAGGTTCTCAGAGAGGCTAAGTAATTTGCATGAGGTTACACAGCTGGGAAGAGGTGGAGCTGAGAGTCAAAACCAGGTGCATCTGACTTCAGTGCTTTTATTCTATTAACCCCTCCAGGCTACTCCATGTTGAGACAATAAATACCCACTCCTCATGGGGGTATTATAATGAGGTGATTTTCCACCTTGCAGAAATACATTAAATATCATTAAAGGCATATAGCTTATAAAAATGTAGCGTTGCTGCCTGCAAAACTTATTTCTGGTTGAGACAGACCTAATAAAAGATTCTCAAAGACAGAAGCTGTGATATGTAAATATGATCAAGTTATGATATCAAAATTACTAGACAAAGGACTACGTAGTGTTATTTTTATAAGCCTATTAAATCAAGGTTCTTACATGCATACATAGCAATAAACTAGGAGTCTAAAGACCTGAATTCTACTTTTGACTTTAAATAATCTTGAATAAGTCATTTGGCTTCTCTGAGTCTCAACTAGGAATTGAAAGAGGAGTATCTGAAGCCATAATAAAAAGTTTTCATCATAATTAGAATTCTAAGTAGAATTTCTTTTTTTATGTCCAGGGCAGGAAGGCTGAATTGGCTTTCCCTTTAGAGAGAAGTCCTTCGTAAGAGGGAGGAGAGGAATGAAAAGAGAAGAGAGATCTTCCATCCCAGTACACTGAAGGGTCTTTGCTGGGCCTTTCGCTGTCTGCCGCCAGTACCAAGGTTGCTGGCCTGGGATAGCAACAAGCCTCCCACCAAGCTGGGAGAGGTGCTCCAAGATACGTGTTGAGGAGGGAGGGAGGGAGGGAAGATGCTCTAAATTCACCCAATGTTCCTAATACCTCTCAATAATTATTTAAATACTTTGCTTTCTTTCTATAATATTTCAATGCCTGAAGGGGAAGGACACAATGACCATGTCCTAGCTATTGCTCTAAGATTGATTGGGAGTGGTTTCACAATCATGGGTCCAGGCTCAGCAGAGAAGAATGCCGTGATTGATAAATGATGTCTATCATGAGCACTGCATGTATGGGGGGTGATCGATGTGGCTCATATCTCATCTGTTAGATATTTGCCATCCCTAGATTAAGGTAGACTTTCAAGAAATATTTGTTGGATGACTGAACAGCCATTGCTGTCAGTGTTAAATTTGTTGTACCTATGAGAAAAAAATGTAGTCCCAGATGTTGGCTAAGAAGTTTCTAGAGAATTTAGGGCATTGCCATATAAGTGAAAACATAAAATTTCTATTGATTTCTGAGTGTGGGTCACAGAACATTTGCATCAGAGTCACCTAGTAAGCTTGTTTAAAGTACACATTCCTGGGCCCCATCCTACTTATTTACAATATCTTTGAAGGGTAAGGCCCAGGAATCTGCATTCTCATAAGTGTCCTCAGTGATTGGTGTGTGTGTATATGTGTGCAAGCGTGTGGGGAAGTGTGTTTCGAAGTGGGAAAACCATTGCTTTATAAGACTGGGTAAGAAAAATTATGCTTTTTAGATTGGCAATATTTTCATTTAGCATATCATACTCTCAACTGAAAATGCGCACCACTCTTCAAATGGTGCTGGAATTCAGGAGAGGGCCATAAAATACAAAAAGTTTGATTAAATCAATTTCTCAGTGTTAAGTGTGGAGGATCTAAATATATAAAACCTAAGGGCAAAAAACAGTCATCTTTAAAAGTCTTTTAGTAATAGCTTACTCAACCAGGTAGCACCAGGTGAGGTCACAGAAGTATGGTCTTTTTTCCATCCCTGTACCCTTGATGTGTGAGAGTGTGTGTGTGTGTGTGTGTGTGTGTGTGTGTGTGTGTGCGTGCATGCACGTGTGCACATAAATGCGCAAACCATGAAGGGGCACAGGGTTGCAGAAGACTATAACTATAGCTGAAAGATAGAATCTACTTTAAGCAATGGCTAACTTCTGGGAGATGATGGAACAACACTAAGTTGATGTGGGAGGAGCAGGGAAGGAAAGAAGAATAGGACAAATATTTAGAAGGCCTTAGAAAAGTGCTACAACTCAAATAGTCACATGAGAGCAGGACAGTATTATTGAAAGGACATGGCTTTGGGCCAGGCAACCTGAATTTGAATGTGACTCTGCCACTTAACTAGCCCTCTGATTATGAGCAGGTTACTTTATTCCTCGAGATCCCTGTTTCCTCATTTGTGAAACTGGGTAATGATAGAACCAACTCAACCAGTGGCACGAGTGGCTGTGAGAGTTACCAAGGAAAATGTAAAGTGCTGGCGTGCAGTAAGCTCTCAATTCATGTCATTTGTTAGAGAGAGGCCAAAGCTAGAACGACTTTCCCTTTTGAAGTGTAGCTAATCCGTGTTGTTATTCTAACGTGGAATCATTTTTCTGGGACAGCATGTGTGAAGTTCACCAGGGCTCAATTGCTCATCCTCGAGGAAAGCCCTATCAGTACAAAGGGGTTCAATAAGCAGCATCACCCACCTCTAGAATTAGCGTGGAGTCCAGAGATCCTCCCTGGAGAGGAGCCATTTTTATCTTGTTTCCCTGAAGTTGAATGATCTCAAAGTATATCTTAATTAATCAGTTAATTGATCCAACAAAAATGTTTTGAGCTTGAGCCTGTCCATTAGGTGTCAGGCCATGGTCCTTGCCCTCTAGCTGCTCGTAAGCTTGTGGGCATGAACCAAATGCCGTGGGAACATAGAGAAAAGGCCAACTTTGTTGGTTGTCTTCAGAAACAAGGTGTGAGAGGGAGCCTTATTGAACAAAAGATATTTGAGTTTGGTTTCAAAGGATGAATAAAAGAGTTTTCCAGACAAATTCTAGGTAGGGAAGCCATGTCAGGCAAAGGAAAGAGTGATTTCACTTGGTAGAGTACAAACAACTAAATAGTAAGAGCAAGCAGGTGAATTTCCTTCCCTATTGTTCATCCACATATGCGGACAATGGGCAATTGGGTCCTTGGTGAGTTTGCCAGCCAGGACTTCAGGGGTTTTGTTTAATTATAGCTAGCAGACCCATGGAGAGGAGGGGAGAACAGCTTTGCTTCAGAGGGGGAAATGGCTAAATCCCTGGTGACATGCCTCGTAAACCCAACCCAACACAGTGGTAGGAAACCTCCTTCTCTTCAATGACACTTTACGGTCAAGTCAAAGACTTAAGTACTGTTTCCAAGAGTTCCAGAATCAGAGGCCAGACAGGGACAGTGCATCATGGCATTGACATTCTGTCTTTTCTTATTTATTTTCACATTAGTATATTCTCTCAAGCCTACTTGCATGAACACACAATGAATTCACTCTAAAACAGCTGTAGAAAATATGCTTTATTAATAGGCTACTTCAATTTTAGGGGACATTCAACAAGATAAATCAATCAAAACATTGTGTGGTGTGTATTTGGTTTACAAAACTTATTGAGTCAAGGGAGGATAAATATGTTACAAATGAGGTTAGGTGTGCCGGCTCACACCTGTAATCCTAGCACTTTGGGAGGCTGAGGTGGAAGGAGTTCTTGAGCCCAGGAGTTTGAAGTTGCAGTGAGATATGATGACACCACTGCACTATAGCCTGGGTGACAGAGTGAGACCCTGTCTCAAAAAAATATGTATGTATAAATGAAAATAGTTTTAAGAAATGCCCTTTGAGCTTGTGAAACTAATTTTCCTTTCTGATACAAAAGAATTACCTGCTTTCTTATTTTCAAAAGTTATTGGTCAAATGGAGTCCATGTTCAAAAACATTAAATTCCAAAGCAAAGTAGTATTCAATGTGTACGTCTTCATAGAAATAAACTCTAACTAGTCCACTGAGTCTCAAAATTCAGCCCATTATCCAACTGGAGAGCATTTTAGAATGCAGATTCCTGTGCTCAACTAAGAAGATTGATTCTGTAGGTCTCAAGTGGGGCCTAGAAATCTGCATTTTTGACAACCCAAAGTAACTCTGATCCAAGTGGTGTAAGCATCAACATTTGAGAAACTCCATTTTATACCCTCCTGCCTGAATGATTCGCTCCAGGATTGGACGAGGTTAATGGGATGCTTGATGAATACAGAATTAGGACAGAGGAATAGATTGTTTTGAAGGAACAATCCTACGTGAACCAAAAGAACCACTCTTTAAACAACTGGATTAGTCTTTTATAAACAGAGCACTTTATAGCTTAGACAGGGTCCAAGGAAGGCTGACAGATTCTTGTTCTTGTCCCACCTCCCCCTCAATCCTCTTTACTGTTCATTAGCACTTTATCCTACAAGTATGGTTCCTGAAAGGCAGCTTCTAGTGACATTTAGGAGTTACTTGGAGTCCTTGAAGATGTCTTCATCTCCTCAGCAATCCATTTACACATATTACTCTGTGGAAGGCTCCACTGGCTACTTTATTCTGTTTTGTGTGCCTTCCTTCTAGTGGACCCTGGCTCCTCTGGGTTCAGGTATGTTGTCTTCTAACTTATATTCCTGTCTCCGTTGTTTTACCTACTCCTTCCAGGTCCTTGACTCCATGTGCAAGCACTTAGAGAAGAAAAAATAAACACAAACTATGTTTATAAAAGGCAGTATTATTTACATATTTTTATATGTCTCAAGGTAATTTTATGATGTGGAATTTCACAATTGCAGGTGAAATATTCTCTCTTAAATATACAACATAATCAAATGTGTAGCAACTTTTCTGGAACAGTTTGCATTCCAAATTGCCAATTCCGTCAGCACCAAGAATGTATGTTTATATTTGTTGGAACATGAATCTAGATTATTGGTTATAGAAACTAGAGCATTAAGTATCAACTGGATCTGTCATACAAAATCCAATGGAGTTCACTTATTGTTAAGTAGGATCATGTTAAAAATCCATCTTACCCATTCAGCATTTTTTCCACAGCAAAAAGGTACAAGATACTTGAACAATGTTGAACTTTATAATTTCAATCCCATTGTTCTGAACTTCTGGAATCCCTTAATTTGAAATAAATCTTTATTTTACAGTTCTGTGAGTATACAGTTTCTTAATACCTCGTAGTGTGGATCTCTTGAAATTATTTTTTTTTTCTCTCAACTACCTGTGCTATTGAATTCATTAAAAATTGTTCCCAAAACAGTTCTGTGACAAAATAGCAGTGTTGGGAACCAGGCCATTTCCTTTGGGAGAACAACCAATACTTATCCAAAGCTAGGCAGAAACAGTTAACTGGATTAGAGAGCACTAAATTAACTTTAGAGATAAGCCTTCAAAATCAAAAGGGGCTGGATCCCTTATGTAACTCCTGTCTGACAAAAACTGTGAAGGGTCTGAGATTTTTGTCTGATTTGCATGGTAACAAATTAGCCTTTCACTGTTTCAGGAAACAGCAAAAAACATATTTTGGGGTCAGTTATGAAGGAGATTTTATTACAGCAATAGCAGTAGCCAGGGTATCAGCATTTTCTCAGGTCTGTTCCCTGAATCCCAGTTCCTACAGAGTAATGCAAAGAGGTCCAGGGGACACCTGTACATGCAGCAAGTTGCATTGCTAGAAGGGATCCTGAGCTTATGGAACCCAAACTTTTTATGACGGGCTGTAGGCATGCCTTGCCTTTGATGCAGGGAGAGATTGTCTCTATCCTTGAAGTCTGTTCACTATACAAACATTTTTAGAAAGCTAGTCTGCAACAAAGACTGTACCTCTGCTCACAAGATGTGCATAAATTTGAAAAAGCCCACAGAAACTTGTCCCCCAACAATGCCATAGAAAATACTATGTTCTTAAACACATTTATTTGAGCCTTATAGGGATGGATTTCAGGCATGCCATTTCATTTTAGACATGCTTATTGGCTAATAGTTTTCTAGGAATTCATTTTTTCTACCATAATGGGTACCATTTATAAAGGTTATTGATAATAAAATACTCATGGGAATCTTTGTTTTTATTTATTTTCCTCCTAATATAATGCATCTGTACCCAGAATACAGCTGAAGGGCTGTTTCATATTTTACCCTTTTAAGTGATAATTTGGTATAGGAATTATATGGCTGTTGCAAGTTTGGGTATTCGCAAAGACAGAATTCGAAACAGAATTCTGTGGGAACCCTGAAGTATATTCTGAAGCTCCAATGTTTTAGTTTGTGTATTTGGTTTTTTTAATCTTATAATTTGGCTTTGTCTAGGTGGCCAAGAAAAAGGATTTATGTAACTTTTTCTTGATCTGAGTTATCACACAATTGTTGAAGCCTATTTTCACTTAATTGTGTCGTAGAGCTTCTAAGACATAGATATGTGCTATTTATTTAGCATGCCTCGTAAGACAGAGGTAGGAGACCAAACAAATAAGTTCTCACCATTAACTTCGGGCTTCCTGTCGAATTGACTTTGTCCAAATAAATTTGACATAATTAACAATGGTCATGATTATTTACTGTCTTCTGAATCAAAATAAAGAATTTAGAGTCAGCTTTTTGTTCCTAGAAACAGATTTACTCTTTATAAAGATGCATTTTCCTGCTGTGTATGTACTTCAGCTATGTGGTATTGTCCCTGAATTCTCTCTTAGCACTGATGGCTTTGTCCTCAGAGTGCTTGGTGGAATTCAGTGTTTCCAGTTGCTTACCCAAGTGAATTACTGCTTTCTACCATTTCAGATGAAACTGAAAATGCAAATATACTGTGGGGGTCCAATGTTTTAAAAATGGAGTCAAGCTCAACAGTAACACACCTGTGTGATTTTTGCCTTTTTTGTTCTGTAGCATTAATAGCTCAATATTTTTTATTTTTTAATTTCAGTAGATTTAGGAGTACAGGTGGTTTTTTGTTACATGGATGAATTGTATAGTGGTAAAATCTGGGAATTTAGTGTACCATTCACCCAAATTGTGTACATTGTACCCAACAGGTAATTTTTCATCCCTCACCCCCCTAGCCTTCCCCCTTCTGAGTCCCCAGTGTCCATTATTCCACTTTGTATGCCCCTGCATACCCATAGCTAAGTTCTCATTTATAAGTGAGAACATGTGGTATTGGGTTTTCCATTCCTGAGATACTTCACTTAGGATGATGGCCTCCAGTTCCATCCAAGTTGCTGCAAAAAACATTATTTCATTCTTTTTATGGCTGAAAAGTATTCCATGGTATATATATATATCACACTTTATTTATCTAATCATCAGTTGATGGGCACTTAGGTTGGTTCTGTATCTTCGCAATTGTGAATTGTGCTGCAATAAACATACCAGTGAAGTTGTCTTTTTGATATAATGACTTCTTTTCCTTTGGGCAGATACCCAGTAGTGGGATTGCTGGATGGAATGGTAGGTCTACTTTTAGTTCTTTGGAATGGCTCAATATTTTTAGTTTCAATAGTGAATATTAACACTGTTATTGATGGGCATTTGGATTTCTTTATTTTATTAAAAATATGTGATAAGTGCTGCTGCCAGTACTTAAGCATATTCTTTTTTAATCCCCAAAGAGTTTATTATAGAGAATTCTTAGAAAAGGATTAGGATACAGACATATCTTTTGAGGGGACACCCCTCAGCCCACTACACCTATCACAAGCAACTTTTAACCTCATATTGTAACATAAGAATGTTCCCATTTTATTAAAATTATTTGCAAATATCTTTCCAAATTGTCACATATTTGCTACATCAATTGATACATCATAATTAACTATCACTTCAACTGTTGTTGAACATTAAAATGACTCAGAAGAAATTCTCTATTTTAATATTGCAGTAAACATTTTTGTTTATATAAAGCTGTTTTTTCCATATTTTGACCCCCCTTAATTTTTAGAAGTGAGTTCAATGGGCCAGAAGGATTGTACCAATTTACAATCTACCTGTAATATTAATATAAGAAACCTCTTTAACTGCTCCTTCCTATTTAAAGTAAAAGTTTTATTTGGTAAATTGATAAGTTGAAAATGGTATCTTATTATAATTTGTATTTCTTAGAACACTAATGAAATGAGATGTTTTCCTATATGTTCTAATCAGAATATTTTTCCTTTTTAAAATTTTCTGTGTTCTCTGAAGCATTATCTGTTGGATAATGCTTTTTTTAAAAAGTAATCTTGTATGAACTCTATATTGTCAAAAATAGTGACACTTAAATTTGTGTTGTGGATGTTTTTCTGAGTCTGTGATTTGGTTTAGTATTTAGACAATTTTTGATAATTTGGGGTTTTTGACAAACAGAAGTGTAAAATTCTTTGACATAAGGATGTTTTATTGAGAATTCCCTTTGTATTTCTGCCATTGTCACAATAGGAGAATATAAGATTTTCCCACATTTAGGACCAGATTCATTTAATTTTCTCCTAGTTTATTTTGGTAACTCTTTAATCCATCTGTACTTTTATTTGATATATGGAGAGAAGTCAGGATCATAACTAAGTTTTTCCAAACTCCTAAACAATTAAACAATTACCTCAAAATCAATATTATTGCATATGTTGTCTCTTTACTGTTGATTTGTGATATCTTCTTTATAATTTGTTAAAGGTTTTCATATAAACTGAGGTCTGTCTGGAGGTCATATATCTTATTAATCTATTTTTTGTCAATATGAGAGATTGAAATTATTGAAATTTTAAGATATGTTTTAATATATAGGCAAATCTGGTCATGAAGTTATCATCTGCCTTTAAATCAGAGAAGCACTTTGATTAAATACAATGCTGTTATCCCATGTTACAGAAGCAAACTACCTAGCATATGGATTATCTTGCCAATAATTCTTATCAATCTTTATTGCTATAAATTAGCACTTATCTTTTTCTTTGAATGATTCATTATGATGGAGTACTCTATATGTATGTTTAAATTTTACCTTCTCCTGTGCCTATTATATCCCCAATCCATTGCCAAACGATATATCGTATTTAGAAATGTCCTAGAAACTTTAACTTATTTGACAAACTCTTTTAGCATGCTAATTTTTTTCTACTCAGCCACAGTAATGACCAGATGCTACTCAACTGATCAGATCTGTGCATGCTGATTTGATCATTTATTTCAGGGTTTTGCAGCCTTGGCACTGTTAATATTCTGAGTTAAATAGTTCTCTGCTGTATCCTATACATTGTAGGATGTTTGGCAACATCCTCCACTAGTTTCCAGGAGCACTATCCCCTCTTCCTCCTCTGCCCCCATGTGACAGTCAAAGAATATTTCTGGATATTGCCAAATGTCCGCTATAGGACAAAATTGCCCCTCTTGAGAACTACTGATTTAGATCAAAGTAGTCAGACAGCATGGAGCATAATAAATTTATTTAACTTTATTCATTTATTACTATTATTATTTGTAATCTTAGTAATACAACCAGGTTGAACCTAGAGCAATCCAATTAATTGCACAATGGTCTACTGTCATTGGGCTTGAAAAAAATCAACCCTGGGGCATTCTGCTTGGCCATGTGACTTAAACATGACCAAGAGTGACATTATGATTGCTCAGAGTAACACATTTCAGAGATCTCTTTTGGCTCACCCATTTCTATATAACCTATGCTGATGGTAAATTTGAAAAGTTATCATTTGATAACCATATCGCTACATGTAAATGAACTATGCCCTGAGTTTTAATCTTACATTTTTGATATTTAGAAAATGGCCCAAATTCTAAGACCATAATTCTTTGAATCATCTTGCCTTTGATTTTAGCATATAACCATGGCTGTCTGAGCCAGTTAGCTCAGAGAGGTTTTACAAGATGATAATGAGGCCAATGTTGCAGTTTCAATTAGCCTCACAGAAGAAAAACCCAGCTTCACGACAGCACAGTGAACTGCTAACCCCGGCCACCACACTCAGCCAATGGCCAAAAGAAAGATGAGAACAGAGAATGTTGCCGACTCAGCACTCCCAGGACCATTTAGCCCGGACAAGCAAAGGTCATATCACTTTGATGATGCTGGCCATCCGTGTTATATTCCTACACCAGTCCACTGCAGAAACACAAAATGAAGAGTACTCTCTGAATCAGAGCTGCCTTTATAGCCAATGTAGATCACTGAGGCAAAGACTTTTTTATTCCAATTTTTTTTTGAATTAACAAATAGGCCAGAGGCAGTTTTATAAGATATTCAAACAACTTTTATTTTTGTTTTAAAGTTTGTAATATTAACCATATATTTGAAGTAAGTGCATTTTATCCACTCATGAAATTATTTTCTAATAGTTCACTTAGAGGGATGAGTTGTTAAGAGCATAAATTTGGCTGTCACTGTGTAAATACAAAATCAGGTAATTTTCTTCATTGAAATGGGAGGACTTTTATAAGTGTTGAAATGCAGATTGAATTCTTCTTGCATTTAATATTTGTTTTGTATTGTCAGAGGGGTACAAATGACCTAATATTAATTTGTGTGTTATTCAAAGTGAAACCACCTTGGAAATATGGCTTTCTGCATCTACCCTTTATTCCAAGGCTTGAATTCAGTTCTGCTTTTGGAATATTTGCATTGTTCCTGCTGAACTGCCTCTGGATGCCCATGAAGCTGGGCCAATTTGGTTTATAGTTTCAGTTTCAGCATTAAGACACATTTGCTCTTTTCCATTTTCCTCTGGTCTTTCAATCCTGATCATATTTATCCAATCCCAAGCCACATTTTCCCATTAAGGAGCTTCTGGAACTTAATATAATTTATATAATGATTTTCCTCTCTCACTGCTGCTGCCTAAATTTTTCTTCTGGCTTATCAAGAAATTCACAGAAATTTTACCAATAATGTTGATAGTATATTCTGGTGATGAATAGATACTCAATTTCAGGCTCTTCCATTCAAAATGCATTCATTTAGATGCAATCAACTTTAGTAGCCCATGGAGAAAATAGCTTTTAGAAATTGGTTTTACCTCACCTCATCAACGATCTGCTAAACACATTGAATGAATGTGAATGAATATCAGTGGGCAAGCCAAACAGATTGAGCCTCGGATGCAAGAATGCCTACAGATGTTTCCATGGATTGTTTTTCACCCAATGAATTCAGCAGCATATGGAATCCTGGTTTGGGTTTTTTTTTTTTTTTTTTAATTGATTTCTATGGTTGCAGCTGCATGGGTACCACATTTTCCCAACTGCCTCTCTGTTACCATTAGTGTTGTGTTCAGAATCT
The DNA here is from genome assembly GCF_020740605.2 of Lemur catta. Classification (NCBI taxonomy): domain Eukaryota; kingdom Metazoa; phylum Chordata; class Mammalia; order Primates; family Lemuridae; genus Lemur; species Lemur catta. The sequence goes on from NC_059128.1 coordinate 156,204,475, forward strand.
CTTGTTTCAATATGCATGATGTTCTCCTCTTTTTCAGAATTCTAATATTTTTCGAGTATTTCTATGTGTCAGGCGCTGTGCTAAGCACATTCATGGATTAGTTCATTTAATTTCTTACAATGGCTCTATGGCATACACTAGCTACTATTATTATTCTCATTGTATAGCTATTACTGAGGGGTAAATGTCAGTGGCCCAGAGTGATACAGCTAACACTAACACATGACAAAGTCAGAACTTGCATTGGTTCTGTATAAATCCAGAGGCCCGTATTCTTAACTGCTACACTATACTGCTCCCAGAAGTCATTACCACAAAGATTTATATTATTTTTTTATTTCTGAGAATAATATGATTTTATTTCTGTATCACACTTGATTTAAAACAAATAAAAATTATATCCACACATTCATGTCACCTGAATCTGGATTTCTACAGAATGAAGCCTGTCTGTGCAAATATAACTTAGAGCCGGGCCTTTATCTCCAGTTTTCATGGATTTTAAATCTGTATCCAGAGACTTGTTCATGTTTTGAGTCATCGTTTTTCACTCCCTATGACATTTTGGGCACTTAAAGCATGTTCAATGATGTTTTAAAGAATGCAGTTTACACCACTTCCTTTAGAAGACTATAAATAAAAAATGATAGAAAGTGTCAAACCATAATTACATTGAGGGTTTTAGTAACCTCATAAACCACAAGAATGAAATACCAAAAAAACATTTTTTTTCAACTGCCACCATCAAAATCTCATTTGCCGATTCCATTTTTGCAGCATTGATGGAAGTAATCCAGTTAGGCTGACATTTTTATAGAGGATAGTTTAATGTTCAAATAAGCTCTGTGTTATTTCACCATTTTTATTTTTGTATGGGGAAAGGTTTTTTTCCTTCTGTAATGATTTGAACTGTGCTATAAAGTAAATGAAAACGTGTCTTGGTTGGATTGTGGTTCCAGCAGACACATTTTAGTTGATGTAAAGGTCTTTGCCATAACCACAGCTGATGTTTACAAATACACACCCATTCTAATTTTTAATGCTGTTGTATTTCTTAATGCATCTAATCACAGAAAATGTGTCAAAAAGAAAGGGAAACTTGGTCTCTAACATATGTTTGGATTTCTGTTAGCAGGAAACAAATGTCCAAATGTGATCGCATACAAGCTCACAGACATGCTCATGCACTCACGCGCTCACACACACACTCCAGTATGGATTCAAGTATGAACCTGGTGACACAGTGGCACTTAGAGCCAAATACCGAACATATGTTGAAATGTGGTGTGATCACAACAGCAGAATGGTACAATATTGTTTCGTTCAGTCTGATACAGGAAGAGAAGCCAAATGACGGCAAATCGTAAAACAAATGTCATTCCCTTCTCAAAAGTGTTATGACTGAATACTTGAGTGAAAAATAAGACCAATTTGTTTCAGTGTGACTTTCTTGTCATTGGTAAATTGATGGATACATTTCTGTTCACCTATAAGATAAAATAAGCTCACGAACCTTTAATAGTTGAGACATGTTAGATACAATTGCTGATATTTGACTGTTTCTGCCCTGTAGATCAAAATATATCTATCATTCATCAAAAAATGGTATCAGAAAATTTATATAGTTCAATCTGACAGAATAATATCTACTGTATTCATTTTTATCCTTTTGGTATTTCCATCTTGACTTTTTTAAAAGATGGCATATTTTTTAACCAAGTAAAAAGGCATAATTTTAAAGATGGACCTTACTGATGCAAATAACTTGCTTATGAGTCACATATTTCCAATATGTTATTATCCATGAATTCCCTTTTGAGAGCTAAGGATAGAGTAGTTGATCATCACTTGCAAATTTCCCCAAAAATGAGAATGAGAATTCTTTCCAAATCCTTTGATACCTTTAACTAATAGACAAAAAGTAATCCCAGGGAAAAGTAAATGGTGGCCAAATGATAACTCCTCTAAGAAAGCCTTATATACCATGCTAGAAAATTACAACTAGATGAAATGACTTATAGATTCATAGAATGGAAATGCCATTGGCATTATCCAGCCCAACAGTTCTCAGTAAGCAGGTCCAGACTCACACGGATAGGTTGCCATGAGCAGTAAGGTATGTTATATGCAATTTGTTTCTAATGTTCAAAGTACTGAAATTAGGTCATCATTTCATTCTTTCGTAAATTAGAATGCATTTGAAATCGTCCTAAAATTTGCCGCATTAACTCAAAAGAAAGACATGCAGTGTCAGCTGGTGGGTCTGGTATTACATACACGTCCCTTGGAGATATGCTTGGGAATGAATCTTGCATAAAAACATATGGGTGTTTTCTAGCAGAAAAAAGTTTTCAATCTGTGGATCCAGGCACTTCCCACAACCTTTCCTGGGATCAGCAGAGATTGCTGAATTCATAAGCAGAAAGTTGATGGTGTGCGTGGAGTCAGCAAAGGGTCGTATTCTTGAGGGACATTTCTCCAGGGAATCTAAGGCCTGGGGAAATGCCTGTGTCACCACTAGAGGACACATTTTTCATCACCCGATGCTTGTGGCTCTTGGACTCTATGTTTCCTTCTTGTGGACAGTGCCCAACACGCACTGCCAAAGTTTGTTTTTTCTCTAAGCTCAATTTATCTAAAGTGGCCATGCTCTGGAGTTGACCTTTTCTTTCTTCAGATGTGTTAATATCACGGATTAAGCTTCATAGTTGGTCTCTCAGTTCAGTGGCTATTCCCATAGACCTAGGAGAAGTGTGAACGTAATTAGTTCAATGCTTGCAAGAGAAGCTTATTTCTTTATCTGTTACTTGTTATTTGGAGGGTAGAGGGCACTTCTTTGTTGCCCCCATTTACCAAGAAATAAATCTGACTCTAATTGTTGTTTTCGTTGCTGCTTTTAACTGCATGATTGTGATATCTCCCTATATTATTTAATGGAGTAGATTTATAGCATTTCTCATTTTCATTATCTTAATTTTATGTACCCCATTTCATGACTTATAATTTATATGTCTACAATCTTAACAGCTCTAACCAATTCTAGGGATAGTAAAAAGATGGGACCATCCCAATTCCTTTTTCTTTTACAGTACAAGACAATCCTAACAAAGATGATGCCTAAATCCTATAAATCAACCTCACTGGTTGAAAAATCCCAAGTAAAGTGCTGGCAAATTCAATCCAGCAAACATTAAAAACAATAACAAACCATGACCAAAAAGTTTGTTCTTAAAAACACAGGAAATTTTACTGTTAGAGAAATCTGTTATTATAATTCATCTTACTAGTAGGTTAAATAAGAAAATTTCATCTCTATAGATGCCCCCAAAGTACTTGATTTAATATACACTACTGATGAGAACTCAACGCAATAGACATAGAAGGCTAATTAGTTAAAATGATAAAGATTATTTGTTTGGAATAAAGTTTAAATATCTACTTAGATGTAAAATCCTATATGTATTTAAAAATGAGAAACAAGAAAAGGAATATAAATTAATGATGATTTTTCTCAAAAGTCTAGCAAATATAATGACAAGGAAGCCAATTAGGTAAAGGAATCAGAAAGGGGAAGTCAAACAAATGCCCATTTGTCTACATTGAAAATTGGAGAGAATTGACTGAAAAGAAAGCTATTAAAACTTTCAAGAGTTCAGTGTACCACCTATTTGCAGAAATAAAGTGTACTTATTAGCCATAATCAAATAAAAAATAAATAGGAAAAAACACGTCACATTAGCAACCCTAAAATAGAAAATAACTATTTTAAAAGACATTAAAAGACAAAAAAATAACCATTTTAAAAGATATTATACATTAAAAGACATGTATAAGATGACCTTGAAAAAATTATAAAATAATTTAGAAGGAGAGGAGATTTAACAGGAAAACACTCTATACTAATTGACAGGAAGAATCAATATTTTAGAAATGCAAATTGCTCCTGAAAGTAATCTAACAATTTAATGCAACTGAAATCAGAATTTACTGAGGGATTCTTACAGTAATTTGACAAGATAATTTAAAAATTCATATGGAAGAAAATAAAAAGCAAAAATAGTCAATAAATTATTAAAATAACCAAGGCTTCCTAAAGATTAAGAACAGTTATATTAGAAAAACAGATTTGATCAAGTTGCTATATAAAATGTAAAACTCTACACAATGAGAAAAACATCAAATAAAGGGCTGTAAGTGCAAGGGAAAACATCTGCAAGGCACAATTTATTTAATATATAAAGCAGTATTACAAATATATAGGAAAGAGACTGGATTGCTTCAGAATACAGTAGACCAAAGGCCAGCAAACTTTTTCGGTGAAGGACAAATAGTAAATACTTTTGACTTTGCAGGCACCACAGTCTCCATTGCCACTGTTCAACTCTGCTCTTGTAGTTCAAAAGCAGCCATAGACAATGTGTAAATGAATAGTCAAGACTGTGTTCCCATAAAACTTTATAAAAATAGAAAGTAGGCCAAATCTGGCCCACATACGATAGTCCTGCAATAGACCTATGACTTGGTCACTGCTATACTCCAGATATGCCTAGAAGCAAGCATGGCATATACGAGATGTTCAAAAAATATATGTTGAATGAATGAGTAAATACGTGAATAAAAAAAGACAATACACAAAAAAAGAACTTAAAGTCACCAGTAAACATAAAATTGTTCAAACTCACGTAATGAAAGAGATGAAAATTAACATCATAACATTTGCTTACTCTCAGATTCACAAAGTTGGTTTTTTCTTTAATGATCATTCTTAGGCTTGGTAAGGATATAGACTCATGCATATCCTCATATGCTGCTGGTAGGCTTTTTCACTTTTTTATTTTTAGTTGTATACATAAAGAAGTATAGGAAATAATAAGAGGATCTGTCTATCCACTCCCTGGATCAGCAGTTATCAAATTACTTGATCTCACTCTTAAAAATTGTTAGAACGCCAAAGGAATTGTGTTCATTAATGTTTCTAATATTTACCACATTAGAAATTAAAATAGAAATATTGAAAATATTTGTTAATTAATTTAAAATAGCAATAATAGTCTTTATATGTTGTCATAAATGGCATTTTTATCACAATAACTACATCTTCAAAAGCAAAAAAAAAATTATTGAGAAGAGTGGTGTTGTTTTACAATTTTGCAAATCTGTTTAATGCCTGGCCTAATAGAAGTCAAGTAGATTCTTGTATCTCTTCTCATTTTGCATTTAACCTATTGCGATATGCTTTTTTGTTGGAGTATATGAAGAAAATTAATCCTCAGATATGTTGTTGAGAAAAGGAAGAATATTTTATTAGCCTTTTATGATAACTGTGAAAATCCTGCTTTGATGCAACACCAAAACGCAACAAGTGGTAGTTTCTTAAAGGATAGTTGCAATGTGGAATCTGAAACTGTATCATTGAATTTTTCATAATCTGTTACATTAAAATCCATTCATTTATCTTTCACGTTCAATGGATCTTTTACCCATGCATGATTTTGTAACATCAGGCAATGATTAGAAAATATTGGTTCACTGAGTTATGCAGAACTTCCAGATATAGATAGATGCATTTTGTTATACAGTGCAAAATTCAGGATTTTAGCTATTACATCTCCACTGATCTGAGAAATCTTCAATTATTGGGAATGTGTCAAGCCCACAGTGGTGTATCTAAGTTTTCCAAATTCTAATTTTCATTTGAAAGCTCAATTTTTATCATTGGCAACAAATACTGTTTTTTTTTTTTAAGTGACAGACTCTTCATTCACTTTTGAGAAAAAGTCTTCCAAACACCCAAGTCTGAAAAACCATAGTTTGTTTCTCAGTGGCTTTTTCAAGAAAAAAATAATATTCTATGAAGATAGCAGGTAGATCAGCTCACAATTCAAACAGTCATACAAATTGTTTTCTCCAAGATAATCATGATGTTTCAGTCCGCAACAGCAGTGCTAGATGTACACTTGCCATTTGCTCACTCAGAATATTTTTTAAAAACAGTGTTCTAGGGTTGAGATTTAATTAAAGTAATTTTTACTGCTTCATCAAGGACATTCTTAAATGAAACTGGCTTTTTTTGTGTTTTGTTGTTGCTGTTGTACTGCAAATGTGTGGTATGAAGAATACAATGACTACTCCAGGGGTAGAGAAACTTTTCATGTTGGAAGGCAGCGTTAATTTAGCTGTAATCAAATAAGGCCACATTCAAGAAACTTCAATTAGATATACTTAAAAATGTACACTATTTTGTAAAAATCTAACTACTATGTACTTAATAATTTCAAAAAATGAAAACTATTTGTTAATTTTCAAGTTACTTAACCTTGTAATGACTTTGTTGTGTCTGCTTTTTGTTGGAAACCATTTGAATATTTGGTTCAGCATGGAGGTCCACAGTTTCAGTTGATCTTCTAGATGGCTATCAGTCATTTGTGACCTTAAGGGTGTCTTGGTTTGGGTTAGGCAGGGTAATGTAGATTCACAGCAATACATGGTTGAAAAGCAAAAAAGCATTTTGGGGGGCAAGTTGCCAAAGGCATGGGTATTTTGCTACATTTTTCCGTATTTCAATTGGATCTTTATTAGCATCAACAATGAGTTTAAAATGTCATCTGCTGAGAGCTCAATCAATTCCGTCTGTAGTTCTTTAGGTGCCTTGGTGGTATCAACTAGGTGAGGCTAAAATGCTTAATTTGAGTGTGATGTCATGATTCTCAATGTCAGTGAACCTTTCATTGTATTCTGCAATTAATAGGTCTATAACAGCCGCACATTCCTCAAATGATTCACATATATCATCCTGCTCATCAGTGATCTTTGCTAACTGGGGAAAATGTTCATCCAAAATTTGCTTTTGAAGAAGAAGTGTTTTGAAAAAAGATAGCTTTTTTTGAAATGCTTGGATTTTTTTTTTACTACATATCATGTATAGATTTGATTTTACCTTGCAAAGCAATATTCAAGTCATTTTGATTTGACACGATATCACACAGAAATGCTACATTCCTATGGAAATTGTCTTTCAGTTATTCACATTGCTGATTCTGTTCTTCATAAAATTTAACTGTTCTCACAGAGGTAAAATTTTGACTAACACCTGTCCCTGTGATAGCCAATGCATTTTAGAATGATATGGCAAATCCACACTGAATACCTCATCATTCAACTTGAGCATGTTACAAAACTGAAGATGCCATGTTGCATTTGTACAAATAGAGTTCACAATACTTATAACTTGTTGCAAAGTGTCACTTAAAATAGTAGCTTTAGCTCAGAGATTTTGCTGGTGCAAGATACAATGAAAAGAAGTGAGAACATCTGGATCTGTTGATACTTTTTAAATCTGTGTGATAAACCCTTCACGTTTTCTTGTCATGGAAGGTGCACCTTCTGTATGTATACTACTAAATTTACCAAATTCAGTCCAACGTCGCTACATTTGTCTTGAAAGTTGTTGAAGATATCTATTCCCTGTGGTCTGTTTGCAAGAGTGCCCAAAGCAAACAACTCTTTGTAGCAAAGAAAATCTTCTGTTATGAGCTGAATGAAGTATAAAACCTGCGCTAAATCAGTAGTATCAATTGATTCATCCAAAGTGATTGAATAATATACATTTTCCTTTTGATGTATTGCATAAAGTTGTTAAGTTGAAGTCTAATTCATGATACCGATCAGTTATGGTTCTCCCTTGAAAGAGGCAGTTGTTTGTACTTTGAAACATTATTAGGTCTAAGCATCCTACAACTTTGACAATGCATTCTTTCATAATTTCTACGTCACTGAATGGCTTCCCTTTTTCCTTAGTGTATAAGCTACTTTATAAGTTGCTTCAGTGGCATTATTTCCAGGTATTATTGCTGCTTGAAAGAATTGTCTTTGCTTTTGCTTTTCATCTTTTAATTTCTGCAATGCAAGCTTTTGAACCTCTCCCTCTAATTTAAAATATTTGTAGTCCTTATGGGTGTTCAATTCAGTGCTGATGAGCATTGAATTTCTTTAATGCTGATATTGCAGTATCACAAAACAAGCAAATCATCTTGTCTTTAGCAGAAACAAGATAATATTGCAGTCCCCAATCCTCATTTAAAAAATCTGGTTTCTTCCTTCAGCATTCTTTTGGTCTTCTTTGACACGATGGGCTGTTAAGTAGAAAGAATTAAAAAATACTGTTGAGCTGTGCAACTATTCACAAATTTTACTTCAAAGAGAAACACAGTGCACCATTTTCAAAACCTGATAACAGATTGGCTTACTCGACCCCCATAAACTCTCACCAACCAGCCTCCTGTGGTAATGGTGCCAGTCAGGCAGGGGAAGTTAGAACTAAATCATGAGCGTAACAGCCATCTATTTAGCCCTTATGGCTTACTAATGTTCTAATTGTGCTGGTCAATCTGGGAGGATTATTTCATTAAAATTTATTTTATTCTTTGATATTTTAAATACCCATTCATTTTTAAAATGAAATAAAAATATAAAAGATGAACAAAAATGTATTATCAATAAAATAATTTGTTCTGTAAAATTTGGATTCAGTCATGAGGCCACACTTAAGGACCTAGAAGGCCACATGTGGCCTTAATCCTGTAGGTTCCCCACCCCTGGACTGCTCATATAGGTGGTGCCACTGCCTGGATTCCTGCCATAGATTTACCCATAATTGATTTTTACCAACAGTGCAAATGTCAACACAGTGAAGAAGAAAACTAACATCTTAGTAGTATTATGAAGATTATTTTGACCTCACAGACATCCTATAAGAGACTTGGAGTCCCCCAGATGTTCTCAGACACATTTTGAGAACTGTGCCCTAGATTTTAGAAATGGTAACATTTTACCTTGTTTGTTTCAAAACTGCTTGTTAATAAAATAAATATTATGGATCCCACTAAAATTTCTATACCTCTTCTACAGTCTTCTTTTCCAGAGATTAACCACTATGTTGAAGAGTACAATTTCTGTACATGACTTTGTACTTCCCCTATGTATGTAAACAGCTGCAACAGCATATTTTTATTTTACTTTTATTAAATTTTACAGAACTGATTCCATTCTGTGTGTATGCTTTTACCAAGATTTTTTTCATTCAACATTATGCCATTATGTTTTCAGAGAAATCTGTGTTGATACATATAGATCTAGTTCATATATTTTAACTGCTGTGTGATATTCGTCTCTTCATTTCTGGATTAGCTGGTATTTAAGTTGTTTCCAAATTTTTACTATTTTGAATATTTCCTTAAACAGGGTCACTCTAAGTTGTCAGTTTTCCTGTCTATATTGTCAAGTTGTCTCCATCATGGCTTTTACCAGTTTACAACCTGTTGTGGTTCTAACCTGGTACTCTCTTTCTGGACACAATTTGGCAGTGTGTATCAAATACTTCAAAAGAAGGCATATTTTTTCAGTTTCTTTTTGTTGTTGTTGAGACAGAGTCTCACTCTGTTGCCCTGGGTAGAGCGCATCATCGTAGCTCACTGCAACCTCCAACTCCTGGGCTCAAGGGATCCTCCTGCCTCAGCCTCCTGAGCAAGTGCGAGCCACAATGCCCAGCTAATTTTTTTTTTTTTTAGTAGAGACGGGGGTCTCACTCTTGCAGCTCTTGAACTCCTGACCTCAAGGGATCCTCCCACCTCAGTCTCCCAGAGTGCTAGGATTACAGGTGTGAGCCACTGTGCTTGGCTGGCATAATTTTTGATCCAGAAATTTCAATTATAAGAGTTAACCATAAAAGATCATTTGGCCACCATTATTTATAAAACTTGAAAACCCGGATAACAGATTCTAGATGTTTAAAGATGAGATAGGTGATTAGTTAAATAAATTGTGGTATCTTTTAATTGACTGTCATGTATTTATTTTATATCCCAATTTTATTTAATTGATACAAGTTATTTTATATAATTATTTTTTATCAAAATGGCTGGTAGTAATATAGGTAATTTTAATTTTCTTCTTTGTGCTTTTTTAAAAATGTTATTTTCTACTTTTGTTATTGAGGAAACATGTCATTACCAAAAGAAGAAGAAGAAAGCAGATATATTGTAAAACTTCATCCCAAACTAAGTGTCAGGTCATGCCAAAAGAGTAGAACAGCAGTCCCCAAATTTGACAGTGCCCAGGAGTCATTTGAGACTTGATGCAGCCCCCAGGGATTTTGATTTAGTGTGACGGGGGGTCGCTAATACCCTGAAATGCATAGAGCTCACATCTTAAGAAATACTAATTTAGAAACTATAGCTAATTCAATCTGACATTGTCCACATTGATAAAAAATAGGAAGTCTCATAAATTTCAGTATTCAGGGACAAAAAATTTCTAGGGGAAAGTTCTGGTGATGCTGCTCATTGTGGTGGCCCAAAGCTGAGAGAGAAGGAGCTCTCTTTCCTGAAAATCTGCCCCAGACTTTACTTTCTTATCCTTGGCTTAACGTGCCTCACACTTTCTTCTTCTTAGCTTTGGCAGCCTGCCCTGTAGCAGACAAGGTAAAGCCTGCAGCTGGTGGCTCAGATGTTCATTCTGTCCTCTTTCATCCCTTCTTCCTCTCTTCTCTAGTACCTGAGTCACTTCCTTTGTGGCACAGAGCTTCTCAAATCTGAGCATCACAATCTTTGGGCAAATGAACTTTTAAAAACATATATTCCTGGCCAGGCAGAGTGGCTCATGCCTGTAATCCTAGCATTTTGAATGGCTGAAGCAGGAGGATCACTTGAGATGAGGAGTGTGAGACCAACCTGAGAAACATAGCGAGACCCTTTCTCTACAAAAAAAAATAAAAAAATTAGCTGGGCATGGTGGTGCACTCCTGTAGTCCCAGCATCTCAGGAGGCTGAGGCAGGAAGATCCCCTGAACCCAGGAGTTTGAGGTTGCAGTGAGCTATGATCATGCCACTGCCCTCATGCCCAGGCAACAAAATAAAACCCTGACTCTAAAAACAAACAAACAAAAAACCCCACTTATTCTTGGCCCCCTACCTCAGAGCTTCTGATTCTGTAGATCTGATGTGGGGCCCAGAAATTTGCATTTAAAATAAATTCCCAAGTGATATGGAAGCTGCTGGTCCATAGACCACCTGATGGAGAGCAAATTGCCCTGGGATACAAGGGGGCTGAGTAATAAAATATTATTCACTAGATGTTAGAAATTCAATAGACACATCAAGCTTAAGACTATAGCCTCATTAGGAGTCTAGGCAGAGTTATCGTTACATGTAGAAGCAGTAGTTGTAAAAGCATTACCAGTAGTAGTGGTCAAAATAAGAAGAATGCAATAGTAATAATAGAAATAGTGATAATAGTAAGATTCATAATGAAATAATAAAATAAATAGCCAAGGATTACTTTTCTTCCCACATTTTGACAAAACTTTTCATCATGGTCTTGCCAGAACAGAGACAAGATTTTGAATACAAAAATGTCATGAAATCATGAACTTCAAAAATGTCTCTTTAAATGAATGTCTCATTTTCAGTGAGAGCAAGGTCTTTAAAAACATACCAGACCTTATGATCCAGAAAAAGCCGTTTCTGTTCCTCCTGCAGGGTATTATTTATCTTTGGCTAATAACTTCAGCCAAGCCATTTTTATAGCCTCACATGTTATCAAAAGTGTTTTTATTGCTCAATCTAACTACTCCCTTTCTCAACCTATTTCATTAATCCTGCCTTTAGAGGCCAGGTGTAAACTGAAGTCCATATGAAAGGGATTTTTTTAAGTCCGTTTGTGTTTTTCCTTTTTGTGTTAGATTATGAATACGGTAATTGGCAGTTAATGAGATGTAAGTACTGTAGTCTCAGACTCTTCAGAGTTATTCACGTCTCTGCACCATTTTCATCCGGGCCTCATTTTCTAAACACCAGACCTGTAATTATGCCAAAATCTATCTGAGCCAGAGAATATTCTGTTTTTCCTTATTGCTACCTACAGAGCATAAAGCTGTGCAGAGTGTTAGACTTGCAAAGTTAATTTTAACCGCTGCCCAGTGAAAATTTTGGGGGACAACTCAATAAGGTAAAATTATAGGTGTATGGATCATAGATTGCAGAGTTAACAGAGAAATCTAGAAAACGTCTATTAATAACTTAGTCATTTGGCTTTAGTATCTACCCCATTTTGCAGATGAGTTAGCCAAGGCTTAGAAAAATGAAATACATATAGATCTAGGGTTCAAATTGGAGATCTGTCTGGCCTTAAAGTGAGTAGCCTTGTTTGAAGGGGTTTGGCACCTGTCTTTTGCCTTCCTGCATGGTGTTTTTTTCATTGTGTCATGCTATTGCCAGCCTACCTTGAACTCTTTCATCATCCACTTAGGCGTTTTGTATAAACACCTTTTTTAAAAGTTTTATTTCTATTTAATTTACGTAGTATTTTTCAACGACTGTGTCCTTCCTTGCAACAGATATTTTGATGTACTAAATTTGCCCACATACTTGAGTGAGGAAGATAGATGTATTTTGTTTTGTATAAAAAAGTCCAGGCCTCATGTTTACATTGAAAATGTCAGTCTTTGTTTCCACTCAAGTGTTAACCTTTCTAAAAATGTCCCTCACATTGAAGGACATCCAAAAGGCAGTAACTTATTAGAACCTTGGGTTCAGATTACAAATGTGTTTGGCTAGCTCGGTTTTGAAGTTCAAATTATCTTAGAATTATTTTAAATATTTGTATAGGAACGCTGATTAGTTTACTAACGTGTTGCCTCATAACTATCCACTAATAACCACCTTGGCCTATGATCGTTAACTTTTAGGGCTCAAGCAAGCTCTCAGCAAAGGTGATTTGCTTCAGTGTTAGAAGCTGTCATTTTATGTCTTCACCCCAGGACTTGAAAGTGTTGACTAAGAAGAGGGATTTTAAAACCAGTTTTTAAAACTGCATTTTATTCTTTGAGCAGAAGTGTTGAAAAAAAGTTCTGATGAGATAACATCGTCCCCTACCCTCACCCTTTTTGTAATTAATATTTTCTGATTGTTTACATTTAACTGGAGACCAACAATGTGGTATAGGGGAAAGAATATCGGTGTGGAGTCAGGATACGAGGGATTTTGTTCTGGCTCTGTCATTCAACTCATGATCTTAGACAAGTCATTTAATTTCTCTGGGTGTTGGTTTCTATAAACGAGAAAGTGACACAAGGTCATTCCTAAGCTGTTTTCCAACCAGAAGAATCTGTAAATATGTGTATTCTGCCAAGAGGCACTAAACTAGCTAGAAGACTTCAGATCTGAGTGTGGGTCACATGGACCCTTGCCTCCTTTATTCCTTGCCTTTTGATAGGCCAACTTCATGGGCTGCAACCTGTGCAGCCACACAGAACCCCAAGCTCAGCAGGACTCTGTGCTTGGCTTCATGCTTTTCTGTCACTTTGCAATTCTAATAATTTCTCAACAAGGGCCCTGCATTTTCATTTTGCTCTGGGCCAGGCAAATCATACAGCCAGTCCTGCCTTTTGGTAATGTATTTCTTGCCAGTGCATCTACCAATTGAAAAAAGAAATCATGACCCTAAATTGGTCACTTTTGCCACCATTCTATCTCTTGGGTAGACTGAAGAAAGCATAATACTGACAAAATTATATATGTGGATTTGGGGGGTAATTTTCAGTGATATGAGTTCTTGATTGCTTACATTTTCCTCCTTCTATGCTTCCTCACCCCACCTCAATCCATTTTTTTTAAATGAGAGTTAATTGTATTTACCAAGTATTTTCAGTCTCTCCATTCAATGTCATTCTCTCCATTGCTACATAAGCAATTATAGTGCAATATAGATGACACTTTTGGCTTTGAAGTATCACTGTTATACATTTTTATTTTTCTGGAGAAGCTACAATTAAAACAGCTTGATGACTAGAGAGAAGTCTTCTTTGGTCTGATGCCACCACTAGAGAGATTTCTATCTGCATGGAATGTAGGCTGTTTCCATCGGCAGCTGGTTTGTTCTAACCAGACAAGCCACCAAGAGACCGTGAGAGGTCAATTCTGTATAAAGAGGGACTTGCTAAAGGTGTTAAGATGTGCATTCGTGCAGGGACCAGCTGGATTGTATATGTTAACACTGATAAAAATTACTCTGTGACTGCAATGAACATATGCTTTCTTGGCTTATCCACTATTGTGTGCCAAAGGATGAAAGAGCAAAAGACATAGAGAAAAATGTTTCTATGTACCTGTTGATGGTTGGTGGGATTTTATGTTATGAGTCTGGTTTCAGAAAGTTGGAGCGAATCTCTAAGCAACTATCTGGCCAAGTTACATATCACATCGATGACAATAAATTGCTTTGATGGGCCACTGCCGGTGTCTGTTTCAAACTAATCCCCAACCTTTTTCTTTTGCAAACCTAGTGTTTATAATCTTCCAAAACGCTGTCTTTTTGCCCTCAATTCATAAATTTTTATTCCACTTCCTTAAAAATTGATTGTGGCTAACTTTTAACTATATTAATGATATCTGAATATTTTAAAATATTTAACTAAGTCTTTTTTCTTCTTTAAAACTGAATTTAAGTGATAGTCTCTATGTTGAATTCTAATGGCTGCCCTGGATTCTGATTTCTAAATGGAGAAACATACTGTTTTTATTGTTTGAAATCACATAAACTGGTGTTTTGATTTACAGTTGTGCTTAAGAAGAGCAAAGAAAGGATTTGTAAATTTTAGAAGAGCATGCAATTGGTCATTCAACAACATTTTATTAATGTATCTGGTATTGATAACCAGCAAAGCAGTAGTCACAGCTCTTATATTCATGGGTTCCTTGTATCCAATGCATTGAATTTTTCCAGCAGTAAATTTATAGTTGTGAAACTGTGGGATTTTTAAATGAAAAGAACCAAAGTGAAACTACCCAGGTAATTAAGTACATGCTTTTGTTCCATGCATTTTATTTTAGAACACTGCCTTACAGAGATTCCAAAGAAAGAGCCATAGTAGCCTAAACACACAGTTTACCTATGAAAAGAGAGGAAATCGGAGGTTCAAGTTCAGAGTGTCCACAAGTGGTGCATTGTATCCTCCTCTGTGACCTCCAGGAAAGGAGGCACTCGGTGCCTTCTTGTAAGTGTTGGTCTCTCCTATGGAGTGACCCTAAAGGTGCCAATTAGTATCACAGCGAAAACTTCTGTCAAAGGTCTGAGATGACACCTTACTTCACAGACATCATCTGATGGGACCCTAGACAGAAACACCTATGGCGTGAAGTGAGTACTGTGGCATGTTACCCCTCAAAGGGAAACTCAGTGTTTTTGCCCTTAGCTGAACATTGGAATCACCTGGGCAAAGAAAGAAATACTAATGTCTGGGTCGTACCCACAGAGATTCTGATGTAATTGGTCTAGGGTGTGGCCCAGGCATTAGTATTTGACAAGTTCCCCAGATAATTTTAAGGGGAAGCCATGACTGAGAAGCAAAGCCTGTAGTGAAGTTTGCTTTTTTATTTAACTATATAAACTTCTGTGGAGATATAATTCACATAACATACTACACACCCATTAAAAGTGTACAAGTCAATAGTGTTAGTGTAGTCACACAATCAATTTTATGTGTTTATCATCCCAAAAAGAAATCCACTAGTAGTCACTCCCCATTTCTTCCACCCCACCCCCAGCCCTAGGCAACCACTAAGCTACTTTATGTCTGTATGGATTTGCCTCTTCTGGATATTTCATAAAAATGGGATCATATAATTCCGCATTTTATTTAGCCATTCACCAGTTGTTGGATATTTGAGTTGGTCTACTTTTTGGCTATTATGAATAATGCTGCCACAAACATTTATGTCCAAGTTTTTGTGTGGACATATATTTTCATTTCTCTTGGGTATACATCTAGGAGAAGCATTGCTGGATTATACGGTAACTTGAACTTTTAAGGAATGGCCAGACTGTTTTCCAAAATAGCTGCACCATTTATATTTTCTTTGCTGCTTGTACTTTTGTGTCATATCTGAAAAGGTTTTATATAACCCAAGGTCATAAAAAGTTTCTCTTATGTTTTCTTCTAAGAGTTTTGTAGTTTTAGCTCTTACATTTAGGTCTATAATCCATTTTGAGCTCATTTATCTCTATGGTGTGAGGAAGGGTTCCAACTTCATTCTTTTGCATGGGGCTATCTTAGAGTGATTTTTATGAGCCTCCTCACCAAAGGTTAGTGAATATGTTGCTGAAAGCCAGCTGTGTGGCAGACTTCATGGGGGATGTATACCAATAATGAATTGCCACAGTTCCAGCTTCTTTCTGCTCTCTCCCAGGGAGCACAAACACTGGTTGAAAATCTAAACACGCACTTAGTGCTACCAAAGATCACATTTATACATTCTCTGCTCAGTAAGCTGAGGTTTCCCTAATGCGGGCAGCGGGGTGGGGTGGGGGCACTTAGGAATTAAGCGAAGAGTGATACCGATCATTAAAGGCTTTTGAGAGAATTGAGTTTCCTTTACTGCATTGATCCAGGCAAACACATTTAAACTATAGTGTGTGACCTATAGCAAGTACCTTGATGAATGCTGTGGTGCTATTTGATGACGTTTTAATGCTTTGTGTTCTTACTTGTCTGAGGAAATACCTTTTCTAAAAATTTTGAGTCAGAAATTATTTCTGTGAAGGTAATGAAATTTTCTTCTCTGAAACTGCTTAAGAAAAGGACAGATAAGTCATCCCTCCAGAAGGTTCAAAGTAGAGGAGCGTATCGTCCATACCCAAAGTTGTGTGCTGCTGTAAAGGTGGCAGGTAGGATTAGGAACAGTTCCACCAGCTAGTAGAGAAACCCCTATCAGACCACTAGACTGAGACCCCAAGTTTAGGAACAAGTCAAGTTCCTTTGCTCTCTTTAGCTCGAAAAGTGCTGGTTCTCACACAGGCAGGTTTGTCTTTCACAAACAGCCTCTTATCGCTATTGAGTTGTAATGATTCTTTATATATATGAGATACAAGTTCCTTATAAGATATTCAAGCTTCTCTAGAAAAGGAACATACATGACAAGTGTCTTTCTGCATTGCTGAACTTAAGGAGGGCACATTAAATGTATGGTTCGGGAGATCATATTGAAACTTCCATCACTTCCTATAAAACTTCCAGGCAAATACCCTTTTCTCTCAAGAAGGCAGCAGGAAAATAGGCACAGAATTGCATAGACTTCAGTCCAAATCCTGGCTCTAGAACACAACTTAGGTGATTTTCAGTGAATTATTATTTAACTTCCTTGAGCCTCATCTTCCTCTTCTATGTCATAGAAATATATCCATTGAAGGTCATTGTTGGATCACTTGAGATACCAAATATAGAATCCCTGGACCAAGTTAAGGGTTCAATATATTTTATTCATCTCTCCCTTTCAATACCAAAGCTATGGTAGAAACTGAGTTTCAAAACTCATTTTTTCAGTCTTGAATCTAAAGATTTAAAAGGGCCATTAGCAAAAATGGAGATTGGATTTACCATTGGACACATCAGATCCGTCTCCTATAACATTCTATTCTTTCAGTGGTCTTAAAGCCTTCGTTCTTTGGCAGGCTATAGGACCTCACCTTATGGAGTCTTCCTGCCACCTTGAGAAAACATTACTACTGTCCATGACTTTGGTGATACATCAGCATTCCGGCGAAGTATCCAGCTGTTTGAAACAGCAGGTATTTATTTTCTTTGGTCTAAATGTGCAAAAATGAAATGTAGCTGCCTGTTTTGGAAATGCTTTCTTGGTCCATGTCATTCAGTTAGGTTAAGCAGTGGAATGTATTATGACCTTGGTCTGTGCACTGACCTCTCCCAGGTGCTCCTAGACCTTGTTTATGTAGACATTTATGGGCCAAGTAGCTGAACCTAAGCTCAAACGTCCCTAAGCTACTTTTTTGAAAGATTAATTATTCAGCAGGAGTATTTGTGTGACTGTCAGTAGGAGGGAGCCTTTTACCAAGAGGAGAGTGTGAGACCCTATTCAGAGGAAGTTATACTATAAGGAGTCATGGCATCAGGCTTGGTTTCTTTGAGTGACACTGGGTATTTAATCCTTTCAAGGACATCCATTGCCTTCTGTGTGATATAGAAATGTTGAGCTTCTCTTTCACGAGCCTTCCTGAGATCTCCTGAAGATCAGTAAGATAACAGGCATGGAAGGACTTCACTCCGAGGACAACGTATAGATTCAAGTTTTGGCATCTGTATTATTTATATTCCCATAGAATTAAGCCCAGTTGTTTTCTACAAAAAAACTCAGAAGTTTACTTAATGATGATGTATCAAAAATTGCAAACAACAAATAGGAGAGTTACAAATAAGCATGAAAAGAGACATTAATTCAATAAGGAATATTTATCATTTATTTTTATTAGGCTACATTATCGTATATGTCTTTTTAAAAAAACTTTATATAAGTAGAGATAATAAAAAGTAGGATAAACTATTCTCTATATCAAGAGAGGAGAATAGGGTTATATATAAATTCTAAGCAGTATATGTTCCAAATCTATGAAAATTCCTTCTGGAATTTAGCCTGGTATGTATAAATCTAAGCATATAAAGTACAAATGTTACTCATATAACTATAAATATGTAAAGACTAAAATATTTGATTTTGAAATGCAGTCAGTTATAACTTAAGACACATGTAAATATAGTCTCTCTTTCTGCTGAGTTCAGCACATCCCTTTGAGAAATGCAGAACTTGGCTTTAAAATGGTAAAAAAGAAGCCTGGATAGTAATTTGAGGATGACTTTCAGTTGGGTATAACTTTAACTTTTTAGGTGAGGTTCATAGCATTATTTTAGTTGGTTAAGGGGTACAAAAATGCAGTTAGATAGAAGGAATAAGTTCTAGCATTTGATAGCGTAATAGGGAAATTATAGTTAACAACAATTTTATTGTATATTTCAAAATACTTAGAAGAGAAGAATTGTAATATTACCAGCACAAAGATAAATATTTAAGGTGACAGATATCTCAATTACCCTGATTATTATACATTGTATACAGTTATCAAAATATCACATGCACCCCCAAAATAGGTACCACTATTATATGTCATTTTTAAAAATCTGGAATCAATTCTCAATTAAATCTAGAATTTTCATCTGGAAAAAAATAGCCAGACCCTCAATAAATTCAACAATAATAAAATGTTAAATATTTTCCCTAGACTTGGAAGGAGTAAAATGGGGGATTCTAGTTTAAGCAAAACCTTATGTGTAGTTGCAAGAATCAAATGAAAAGATGCACATAAAAATGCTTTGGAAATGGCAAAATACTCAGCAGGGTACCCACCAAGAGGGGCACTAGAGTACAGCCGTCAGGAGTGTTGCTTCGGAGCCAGACTGCATGCGTGCCAATTCCAACATGGCTGCTCTGTGCACAGGGTCCACATCGCTAAAATAGGGACCATAATCATCCCCTTTACTGCTATGAAGAGCAAATCTGTTAGCATAGGTAGAATTCTCAGGACAATGCCTGACACATGGAAAGTGCTTAAGCAATATTGGTGATGGTGATGATGATGATTATGATGATGATTATGATGATGATGTAAATGTATCTGAGGAAAATGAGAGAACAGAGAAAGAGGTGTTTGGTTTGGAAATGGGAGATGGATCAGCTGACCCAATCAGCTTAAAGGGGAGTAAACAGAATATTAGAAACAAATTAAATTTGGAATTAGAATGGAAAGGCACACCCAGCTCACAAATATGTTCTAAGTTCGGGTGATTGTCTTTCTGGGTACTGGCAGAAATATTAGCAGCACTTACCATAGCTCAAAAAGGAACTATTTTGAGCAGTCATTGCACGTACACTATGGAGCCAGGAAGATGCCAGTTTAAAAACAAGGTTTAACAAGGAATCACTGTCTCCGGATTTAATAGCAAGTATTCTAGAGATTATGAAATGATGATGTGGGATAATAAACATTTTTATTGTCACAAATGTGGGATGACAGCATTATTCAAGAATGGTAGACAAAACAGCCTGACGCCGAGGAAAAAAGTACATCTCTCCACAAGACCTATTCTGAAGCTGAACTGGAGTGATTCTTTTATGCCTTTGATCATATTTTGCCACCTATTTTCTAAAATAATAGCTAAATATTCCAGAGAAGCTAGAGCTACCTGGGTCTTACCTTCTTGTGGTGGTGGTGCAGGTCCCTGAGCAGCCATAGAGCCCTCCAAAGAGGTTTCCCAGGACCAGCCAGCTTTCCCCACCCACGAACCCCTCCCACTGCCTCTGCCCAGCTGGGCAGTGCACCTGACCTCTGCCTGGGACATACCTTCCCTAGTGGCTGCCACAGATGCAGGCTGGGTGAAATGGCCCCTGAAAAGATTCAGCTCTGCTTTTCCACCAGCTGAGGAAAATTGTCTGCAGGGCTGTCTCAGATCTGCCAAAATCATTCCAGCAGTACTTGGCAAAATCCCAGGCTGTGAGTTCTTCATGCTAAAAATGGAGAATTTGGGCCAATATTCTCACTATAATTTTCCTAATTCCAAGAATTTAAAAATAATATATATATATATATATATATTCAGGGAAAGGATTCGGAAGCAGCTGGGCATCAGGCTGAGAGGCGGGCTAAAAACAGAACAGCTGTGCTGGTTGTAAGCCTGAGCTGACTGCATAACCCTTGATTTCTTTGAACCCTGGGCCTGAGGATTCGAGGCTATAAAACAGAGCTAACAAGTGTTGACCTATCCGATTTCTTGTGAGACATACAGAGTTGAGTTGGTTATTAAGCAGTTTTCAAATGGAAAGTATTACAGAAATGCTTATAATAACAAAAGGCTAATTATAGCATTTTCCCAGGTTCTGGGACTACTCTAATGGGAAGGATGGCACCTGCGAGACCTAACATGTCCATCAGACAGGTGGTGGGATGTCTACAAAAGTAAATACTCTATTATACATGGTGATATCTCATATGCCAATCAACATAATAAGTGTAGCTGGACAGCTGCTTTAGTGTAAGATAAGCAAAGCAAGTGTGGGAGTGTTTTAAAGCCATTTATGCACAGGTAGATGTCCCTAAAGTGTGTTTTAGCTGGAGAGCAGGGATGCAGGGGTGGGCCTCATGCCTCTTGATATCTTCATGGTACCTTATGATTATAAAGTGCCCAGCATTCTGCCTGGCACATAGCAGCCGACCAGTGAATCGTCATCTCTTTCCCCCATCCCCAAGCATGTTGTCACCAGTGGGAGATGGCTGTGGGGAGGGCCACGTGGAGCTTTCAGTGCCAAGAGCGCACAGTATAAATAAAATCAGTAGGTTTGCTATACAAACAGAGCCTGAGGACAACATCTCTGGTTCCTCCTACTTACCAGATTGTCACCTCCAGGTCACACCTATGAAGACATTTTTGAACTGTCATTGGTTACCTTTTATTCAGTGAGTGCTCCAAAAATACCTGTTGATTCAACTGTGTCTCTTAGGGACATTTACAGCATTTCAAGACTGTGATTGCCTTTCGTGAATGCGGCTGAACAGATTCCTACTTGTTGAGTATTGCTTATTGCTGAAGCTATTTTTATAAACACTGCCAAAAGCCTTTAATCCTCTCTCAGTTGAGTGTATCTTTTGGGTTGTTTTTGTTGTCACAGCTAACCTTTTGGCAGAGAATGGGGCAGACTAGGAAAAGGCAATTGAGATAGGAAGCAGTTTGTAGAAAGATCCTTGGAAAAACCCTTTCCCCTGAATTACATTTTGCATTCCATTAGAGAACAACGGATTAAAAACAAAGCACAAATCTGGCTGAGAACCTGAAAGGCAAGTTTCAGCATGAGTGAATTTTTAACAGCCTCAAAAGAGGAGGTTAAAATGAAATTCTGACAACCTTAACTACATTTCTTTCTTAAAGCGTTGCTATAATAATAAAAGGTGAAATGTCAGCAGTCACATATTATTCTATCTAACAATACTTTATAATTTCTCCTCTGTGGGAGTACTTGCCCTTTTATAGTCTCAATTCTGCATTTGACTGACTGCCCAAGGACCACAATTACTTCAGCCATTTACCTGCATACGGACAGCACAGCCAAGCCCTGCTCTGCATTGCTGAGTTCCCCAGGGACTTGCTCTTGGGGACTTCAGCCAATCAAAGAGTTCTATGATAGGGGCTACTTACTGCCTTTGGGTTTTAAACCATTCCAAAGACCTGTATTCATCCTTAAGCCTTGAAAACACACTGCTGCTTATGCATTCTGCGAAGGAGAGCCCAGCTTCTTTCTGTGTGTCAGGAAAACACTTTCAGACATCCAAAAAGTACAGAATCTCCTTCAGAATATTGCTCATAGTTATCACAAAGTGGTGAAGGGGTTCTTCTATTTAAATTCTATTCGCTTAGCAAGCATGCTTTGAACAGCTGTTCTGTCTGCCAGCCTAGAGCATCTCCTGGGGGAAAGCTACCAAGAAGACTATTAGATAGAACCAGCCCACAAAGAGGCTTCTGTTTCGTGGGAAAAGTTAGATGAGAGGTGTAAATTATTGAGGGAAGTAAGCAGTAGGCTGACCAAGGAAGTAGCCTGCTTTGAGGGTAGAAACTAGAATCCTGGAATCAGTCAGTCATGACCCAACAACTCAAATGCCTCAGGGATGGGCAGGTTAGGAAGTGAATGAAGGTTGAAGTTAGGGGCTGTAGCACATTGGAGCCTGTGAGAGCTATTTATTAATAAAAGGAACACTGTCCCTCAACTCCAGCTCTGGGTTCCATGTGCAAATATTGGCCCATTGTTACCAGAGCTTTAGCTTTTGGTGAAGAACTTGTTTTAAATGTTGAGAACTAGTTCACAGTTTTTAACTCCTGTAAAGTCTACACAAAACAATTCTAGGGGCCAAACTTGGCCTATAGACCACTTCTGGATTACAGTGTGTGCTGTGATAAGTTTTCATCCCATCTTCATTATCATTGGATGTTATGGTTTAGGTTCTCTGGAAAGCAGATTCTGAGACAGAACTTAGCCTGGAGGAGGTTTACCGGGATCAACATCCATGGTAGGGAAGGTGAAGGAAGCAGGCTTGGATAGCGGAAGAAGGCTATGATGGATTCTCAGGGCATGTCTCTGCCAACCTTCAAGGAGTACTGAAACTGGGTTGGCCCTTCAGAGTCACTCCAGGTTGGGTGAGGGGCCTGGGCCTTTATATCTTTGCATGAACCAATCACCGAATGTGGGTTGTTTTGGGAAGGGGCATGACTTTGGGTGCTGAGGCTCTCGTTAGCCTAAGGAAATCTATCTATCGGGGCCAGCTGTACTCCTAGTAGCTTCCTAGTAGCTACTTCCTAGTAGCTAGGAAATCAGTTCTACCTTGCCGAAGGGGGATCTGGGTGGCGCATCACTGTCCCTATCATAGTGGTACGTAGGTTTTTCTGCATAGACTGTGTTGTCCCTGAAAACAAGAACTAGGTCACAGTCATCTTTGAACTTGTCTGACATCATACCCTGAAAAAGAGAAATGATCTCATATTAATTGTTTTTCCCAGTCCCATGCTGTCTCTGGGCCTGTCTTCTTCCTACTTCTTCCTGGACTGCATGCCTCTCACAGAAATGATTGGAACAGAATTTTTAACTCCCCTTAGGAATTCCTAGCCCCTTGAGCCAACCTCAGAGAATACTGGTGTGGCCTACAATCCATATGTGGGGCATTTGTAAGGATAAAGTTTCCACCTACATGTATGGAGTTGGAATGTAATGATGCACTCAGTTTTGCAACATGAGCTTTTTGATAGCATACTATGTGCCAGGCACTGGGCTACTCACTTTGAATAAAACATGATCCTTGCATGCAAGAAGAAGAAACAATTATAATAATCTTGGTGAACTACAATTCACCAAAGCAATGCTGATTGGGTCAGGTTATAAAATATGTTAAGGAAATAAATTCTGCAAGATTCAGTGAATATTAGTGTACATAAGTGGGGAAGTGGAGACTCTAACAGGATGTCCAGGTTGCAGGCCTATGTGATATGTAGATTTGGAAGACATAAATGAATTATAGTATAACTGAGATGAAAAATGCAAAGCACTAGGTATATACTACTGATGATTAAGATGTGGTTTTGTGCTAATAACTGTTTACGGAATGTATTTCTCCCTGTGAAATAAGATTAGTCATTAATAACTCATATGTCATAGTTTGATAAATATTATCAATAGAGCCATGGATAGCATAGTATGGGGGGCCAAGAGGAAGAAAGCATTAATTCCAATTGGTGGGGCAGGAAAATCTTGAAGTAGGTAATAATGATGATAATAATGATGATATCAATGACAATAATAGCTAATATGAATGTTTAGTAAGTACCAAGAACTGTGTTAAGTGCTTTCCATGTTTTAAATCATTCAGTCCTCTCCATAACCCTGCAATATCAATACTGTTGTTGTCCTCTTTGTACAGCTATGAAGAAGCAGAGGTTCTCAGCTCAAGGTTAAGCAACAATTTACCTAAGATTTGTTGACAAGAAATTGGTAGCTCTCGGCTTTGAACTGGTTGTCTGAAGCCAAAGTCTGGTGTCCCATCACAGAATTATACTGTCTCTCGCTTGAAATCAATCTTGAAATGTTCATGGGAAAGGGAGCATTCAAACTGAGGGGAACTGTTTTTGCAAAGGTATGATGATAATTGGAGTTTGGGGGGAAATGCAGGAGATATGACCAAAACATAAGGTACGGGGTCAAGAACATCGTTTGAAGGTTAAGTTTGGAAAATTGGACTGTAATCTCCTTGTAGATGGCCTTAAATGCCAAGCTAAGGGGTTGAGGTTTTTAATCCCTGTGAATTGGGGAACCATGGAAGATTATAAGCAAAGAAGTGGTAAGATTTGTATTTTGAAAGAGCAGCTCTGTTGTGAAGGGTGGACAGATGAATGGAAAGTCTGGAGGCATTTAGGCAGAGAGGAGGGGGCACCTGATTATTGTCCAGGCACTTTGTAAGCAGGACAAGGAGAGGTCAAATAGAAAGAAATGGAAGGAGGAGATTTATTGGAAACAGAGAAGACATGATTTGATCATGGCATTGGCTCAGGTTTTGAGTTTATAATATTGAGAGTATAAGATGAAAGTAAAGTTAAGGTGTGGAAAAAACATGAGCTCAGTTTCAGACTGTGAAAACGGAGGCGTGGGCCTCAGGAGAGAGGCTCTATTTAGAAGCGACTCAGGAATCTCCTACCTGGAAGTTTAGGTGGACATTGGGGATTCGGATGGGATAGAGTTGAAGTTATTGAACAAAAGCCCATCTAGGCTGAGGAGTATGAAAGTACACATTGAAATAGAGGGTAAGGTTAGATGATCTTTTAAAAAGTCATATTGTACCTCCTATCATTTCACATGGAATGACCTGCTATTGTGGCCGGAGGCTGTGAAAAGAGGTATGTGAACTTTCAGTATACCGCGGGAACTGATATTCAGGATTGGCTAAAATGTTTCAGCTAAAGGGCAGGATTCACACATGATGATGTATCTGGAAATTTTCTAAAAGCTCCGCAGGCCAGTGCTGTTTGTGAACACAGCCCTGCCTTCCCATCCATGGTAGTGAGCTCAGGTAGTTCCAATTGTCTCAGTTATTTGTTGGCTACTTGGTTTTTACATCTTTCTGTTAAACCATCATTGGATGCTATTCGGTTCTGATTTGTTTGGGGTAAGTGTGGATTATTGCCTATATTCTAATGACAATATAATTACAGGATCCATGTTCACAACATGCAGTCCAAAATCTCAAGGATTTAAAGGCTGATTATTTTGAATGCGAAAGGAGGGAGCAATTTTCCAATATTTAGAGAGTGTGACAACACATCCAGCTCCTCCCTGCTCCTCCAGCAAACACAACTTCCCCATATGTGTGTTTGTGTGTGTAAGAATTTTAGTGTACTTGTTATTTCTCTGGAAATGCTATAATAATTTGGGTGCTACTTCAAATACAAGTGGGGAATCTCAAAGCCAAGGCTGGAAGGAAATTTTTGCTATAGCAATTTTCAAAGTAGTTTATGCTCTCAAGTAATAGGGTGGTGGCCAGTTGTCTTTTTCTGATCATTAACAAAAATTGAGCATTTCAAATTACATTCTCATTGTCCTGCAGCTATTAATGTGGCCCCATATTTGACACATCTGTAAAACATTATTTTAATAGAATTCTTATTTTACCATAAAATTCTTATTAGACATTTGAAATGACAATCAGATTGTGCTGTTTTTCTTATCAAAAGGTCCTCTCCCCAATGCAGAGGTCCATAACCTTCTTTCTTGGAAAATAGTTGTACTTTTACTTAAATTTTGCCTTAAGGTATTATGTTCATGCAGTGCACAAATCATAAATGGCTCAATGAGAGCATGTGTGTGTGTGTGTGTGTGTGTGTGTGTGTGTGTGTATATGTATGTATGTATGTATGCTTGTGAAGCCACCAGTGATATCATATTTAGAACATTTCCAGCATCCAGAAGTCTCCCTCCCTCTTGGCAGTCAATATCTTTCCCCAAAGGTAACCCCGGTTCTGACTGCTATGACATTGGTCAGAGGTGCATGGGTTTTACGTGCAATGCTTCCATATCAATAAATTCCAAAATGTACTTATTGGAGTGTGCTAGAATACTAGAAAGTACTCTTGGCTTCTTTCCAGAGGTCACTTGTCTAAGAGTAACTCTTTCCATTCAAGTGACTAATCCCTGGGCTTCTGCAGTCGAAAGTGGCACGCTCTAATTATACTAAGGGTAAATTATACCAAGGGTGGAAATTATACTGAGGGTGAATGATTTTATGGATTTCTGTCCTCTAAAGGAGGTCATAGATTTTCACGGAATCAAATCCCTATGAAATATTCTCCTCCTTTCACCATTGCCCCATCCCTAAGTGTTTTACTGGGCATTACTGAATGAGATTTCTTCACTATGTATATGAATGATACCTTATAATACTTCATGGCTTGTCTCTGATTCCAGAAGTTCTTGGAGTTGTGACAGTATTCCACACATAAGAATGCAGAATTTGATAAATAATTAGGCAAGATCACCTCTCTTATATAACAATTTAGGAAACACAGAACAACACAAAAAGGCCTTGTTTTCCTTCTGATCTATAGGGTTCCTTCTACAGAGCTATTCTATGGTAGTGTTCTAAGTCCAGACTTGCACCTGTTTAGAAACTAAAATTAGAAGTCTCAGGCTTGTTTCTTCAACCAAATCTGATGAGTGAAAGGATGTTTGGTGGCCCCATGAAAAGTGGCAAGACTGATGTGGCCCATATTGCTGCTGGGATAATTCTCCAGAGTAAAAAGTCTTCTAAGAGAGACTAACTGGTAGCTTAGCTAGAAATAAAGACCAAGAATGATCTCTTTACTAATGTCAAGAATTCTTCCCTAATTGTTGAGAATTTACCTTCTTGAATTGATATAGGAGCTAGTAGTTCCATCAAGGGAAGGTGATCTAAGGTGAATTGGGTTAAAGAGGTTCCCTTGTTCATTAATCAAATCAAGAGAATCTGTTTCCTACACATTGTTCCTTTCTGTGAAAAGACTATGACAATGTGACTGAATTTCCTGGAGATTTTCTAACACCTTTAATGAGAAAAAAGATGTGTCTTTGCATGAATATACAAACATGCAGAAGAATGCTTGTGAGAAGATCTATTTATACTTGAAATAGAACTGAATTGAGTTGGCAAGAAAAGAGAATTGTGTTAGTATGCAGGTCTCTCAGAGACATGATTATAGTCCTAGTGACAGGATACTAAGACACTATTAATTACCTTTGTAGACTGAAGACATTTTTAAGATACAGTTGATTTCATGTCATCAACATGAAAGTAGTAGCTTTAATATGATCAATTATTTTTTAAATATTCAGTACACCTAGTAAATATGCAAACAAATACAAATATTTAAAATAAAATGTAAGTCCCTACCCACGCCCATTCCTTCCCTAAGCCCCAATTCCTAGATATTAATCATATAATGATTAATACCTAATCATTTCTTCTAGATATTTTCAATGCAGCTACAGAATGGATAGATATATGCAGACATATGCATGAATGGATGAATGGATGAATGACGGATGGACAAACAGGTAAATAGGTAGATAGATAGAGCCTTTGAAATACTTTGACTTCTGAGCCACATACTTTGTTGGGGATTCAATGATGAGTAAAAACACACATTACCAGTTTTCCTAGAGCTTATAGTCTAGCAGAGGGAAATAGATATTAATTACAAACAGGTAAATGTATAATTATAAATTAAGTGTAACATAAAAGAATATGCGAGTTTCTCTGAGGAAGAGATTATTATGCTGAAATCTGAAGGAAATGGAAAACTGCATTGGACTGGAGGGGAATGTTCCAGACAGAGGCAAGAGTCTGTCCAAGAGACTCTACTGGGAGGACCACAGCTTGTTCAAAGAACCCAAAGCACTCACAATGGCTAGAGTGTAGACAGCAGAAGCGGGGAGAAGTGCTGGGTTGGAGTCAGTTAGGAGGCTATTGCAGAAGTGCAAGGGAAGAAAATGAGGCAGTTTGGGCTAGCATGAAGGTAGCTTGGACGAGCATATGGTTGGAGAAAATTGGATGCATTTCACAGTCCTTTGGAAAATGAAGCCCACATGATTTAGTAATACTGGATATAGATGGAAGGATGTAGATAGTTTCTCTCTGCTCATTTGTTTCTTAATATATATGGAATTTTCCTACACTAATTGTTTTGACCTTGCATTTTTTTCTTTTAATAATATATCTTGAAGATTTTCCCCTCTCTTCAGTAATGTCTTCTAATGAGCTGATTGTAGTTCATGGTATAAACGTGTCATAATTCTTTTAACCAGTCTCTCATTAATGGACATACAGAGTTTGCATCTGTTTTTACGTTTTTTTAATTTTAGGAGGGAGGTGGTCAGTTTTGCTATTTCAAATAATAGTACAATTAATATATTGTACATTTTCATTTGCAGCTTTGGGCAAAAATATCTGTGATAAATTCCCATCAGTGTAATTGTTGGATTAAAAATTGATAGACTTAATATTTGTTAGATATTGTCAAAATGTCCTCAAACACGTTTGCAGAAATTTACAAAATCACTGATAATTTATGAGATTTCTTGGTTCCCTATCTCATTAATAACTTTAACATAGCTGTTAATTCTTGTCAGTCTGATTGGTACTAAATCCTTTTGTGATTTGCTTCTCTTTAAAATGCGTTTGAGTTTGCAGGTGTGTATGTATGTGTGTGTATTTGAGTTTATTGGCCATTTGTAGTTACTTTTAGTATGACCAACTTGTTCATAATCTTCATCCATTTGTCTAATTATTTTTTCTTTATTTGTAAAATATTTGTATTTATTAAGGTGACTAGTCCCTTCAACTGGCAAAAGGAGAAAAAAATATATAATCACCTCAATAGATGCCAGAGATACCAAAAAGGCATTTAACAAAATTTACCAATCTTGATTTTTTTTATATATAATTTATTTGTTAGTTCTCCAGAAGTGGTGTTTTGATCTTCATTTTGTATCTTAAGCCCTATAGTCATTCTTTTCTATTCATTCTACTATCTCTTTATCTCATCCCTGTCTTTATTCTTTCATCAAACTTATTCTTTTTAATGTCTTCTATGATGCAGAGTATTTGTTGCAGATTTTTTTCTTCTGTTTCTTTAGGGTTTTTCCTAAAATATATTATTATCAGTCTTTTCTTGATACTTTTCTCCCTTTCTTGCCTTCTCTCCTTTCTTTCCTTTATGATTTTTTTTCCACAGTTGCTATGCCATTTATTTTTGTCTTTCTCATTTAATGTGGAAAGTCCTAGCTAGACCATCTATTTTCCCAAATATTGTATTCATGAATCATACCTGATTTTCACACCATCTTCTCTGAGACCTGTTTATCTTCTCTTAGAACTGAAGTTCAAGGGCTGGGTATTACTGTAATTCTTTTGCTTGAGAGTAGGGAGGAGGACTCAGCTGGGATTATGAATAGTCACGGTTGGTTAATTGGGTTTAACTCTGTTTGGAATTTTTATCTAAACCTTTATCTTGGGATCTGTAGTGGTTGTGGGTCAGAACTTCTACTCTAAAAGTTCATTCTGTAAAAATGTTCCCAGCCTGTGCTGCCTGGTAATCCCTCAGCATACTTCCCTCTGGATTGTAGGGCATTTTTGTAAGATTCCCCCCAAAATTTGTTCAACTCTCCTGGAAGTGCTGTCCTCTTCTAGGACTGCTTTGAAGCTAGACAGAAATTACTCTTGGGTCTCTACATTGTTATTTCTCTCTTTCCCTGGCCATCCTCTTTCAAATATCGTTTTACTGTGTTGTATCTCTTCCTTTGTTTGAATGTTGTTGGTATAGTTTGTCTAATTGTGACATTTTTATTCATTTTACTAAATGTGGCAGAAGGAAACTTTGGCTGTGTGACCTTGACTATGTCTTGTACCCTTCTTGGATCTAGTTTTCTTATCTGCCAAGTGGGAACAAATAATTGGCATGCTTTCTGTTCTTTAGGATAAAGTCAGATAATGTGTTAGAAAGTTCCTTGTGAACTATACACTTTCTTCTATTTATAAATTATTTTTATTATTATTTGTCTAGATAGGACACACAGAGACAAATTTAAAAAATCGGATGCTATATTCTGAGCACTAAGATGGTAGAATAGGTGTTCATAGGAAAGTATGGTTAAACATTTAGGGCTGGTGTGCAAAGTGAAGTGGACTCGAAAGGAACAGGAATTTTGTGATGGAGAGGAGTGGGAAGGTACAAACAAAGAAATGGTGGATGGCATATGCCTGGTACCTGCAGAGAGCACTGAGTGTCACAGTTTCATTGAACTAGCAGGGTCATGGAAGACAAGAGTTACAAGAGAAAAACCTGGAGAGTTAAGGAGGGATCAAATTATAAGAGCCTGACTGAGGAATCCAGACATTACTCTGAATGTGGTGTAAATCCTGGATTTGATTTTAATTAAGACCTTGACAGGACGCTTGCACTTTAGGGATGTGGCAATGGTATGCAGGAAAAATGAAGATGAGGAGAAAGGGTGTTCAGGACAATCGGATATAAAGCCGTCATCCCAGAAAATTATTTAATAGAGGCTCCTTTCCCTCTTAACACTGCTCATAGTGCAATGATGGCAGTAGTCATAAGAACGTCATAAGAAGGTTGACCAGGGTTGAGGCAATGGGCAGGTAAAAGAAGGGACCAATGCTAGAACACCAAAAAGGAAGAACTTACAGAATTTGATACGTTTAGGAGAGGAGGGAGGGGTGAAGAAGGGAGAGGAAAAGGTGGGTCCAAATTGTTCTGCCAGAGAAATTGAGATGATGGTGGTGACAATGATTTTAAAAAGGAATAAGGGGAAACTAGAAATAACATGGTTTAAGGAGAGCAAGAATCAATTTGCTGTGGACCATTGAGTAGTGAGGATCCAAGCTGACATCACTCAGAGCTGTGTGATGAAGCTTGGGAGTCATACGTCACACTTATAAGATGTTCACTGACTGTGCTCAGCTCTCTGGGAGAAAGCGGAGATGGCAGGTCTACTTGCTGAGCCACCTGTCCAAATCATATAGCTCTGTTTCAGAATCCTCATGCTGAATGGGCATTTCCTTTATGGTACCTGCCTTTGCAGCACCCTTCCTATAGCCACCAAAAGGGGGAGAGTGGCTCAGACAAAATGAACAACAAACACCCAAATACGTACTATTATAGCTCAAAAACTTTTCCACTTCAAATAACCTCAGTCAGGTGTTTCTCTTGGCTTTAGACATGGGTCCTTTTTCGTGTCGGACAACATTCTTCTCAAGATTTTGTACCCTTGGCTGTCTCCTCTGGGAGCTCAACAGCTAACAAATGGCAGTTGGCCTTTCTTATCTCTCAGTCTGTGGCTTTCTGTGACCTAACTGGGAACCCTTGCTTGGTATGTTGTGAGAAGTATAAATGACAAATTACTATGGATAGTTGTAACATTTAGGATACAATTATAAAAATCTGTGGCTATATGAATGGAAATGAACACACAAATGCATATATAAATGTCTATATGTATATACACAATATTTATGTATATATATATATATATATATATATATATATATAGTTTATATATTCACACATATGCATCTAAGGCAGTGTAGTGCTTAAATGCATAGGCTTTGGAATTAGGGCTGCACAACTCATCTGTGAAGTGGCAATAATACCTACCTCATAGAGTTGCTATAAGGGTTAAATGAGATGATTATAAGATGCTTTCAAATGGTGACATTAAAAAAAGACTAAAAAAAACCATATACCTAATTATTAAGACACAGTTATATTTAGGTTGTTGGATTTTAGAAACTTTTTTCTTCTTTATGCTATCTTTTTTCTAGATTTTTCTCTAATGTTATTTTTTATATCAATAAAGTCTACAGACTATAGGAACCCTATATAAATTTTATATATGTCGTCATTGGTTTTACACAATTGAGCATTAGTTGTTATCTTTGGGTATTGTTATCACAGACGATGTTTTCCTGTTGCTTTTTTAAAATTTCTACATTTTTTCTGATGTTGTATGTAATGCTAACTATATCTTAAGTCAAAAATGGATACAGGACTCTAATAGGTTATATATACATTATGACACCATTTAAAAAAAGACACATGAGAATAAAACTGACCTATTAAATTTTGGAAAAAATAAAGTGAGTTTCCTGGAATAGTATTATGATAAAAAAATTCACACATTTATTGATGAGTTTTTGAGTTCAAAATTTTCACTTCATTTATTTCCCACCTGTGGCACTTCCCAACATATCTCCTTGAAGCCCTTTCTCAACTGCTCCTATTCTAAAGAGCAAACACTGAATGGCCCATATACACACAAACTTGAACGCCCTCACATCAGAAAATAGATAACCAGTGTTTTCATAGGTCACTTGACTTTGTCTTTTATTCATAATTCTGTCTCTCACTTCTTCCAAGAACTAGCCTTTCCATAATCACCAGGCTAAAATATGGGTAGCTTAGACTCTTCTTTACTGTACGAATTTCCCACTAAGCATATGTTTTATTGGAAGCTACCTTTAAATGTAAAGCAAGTGCTCATTCTCTCTTGGATTTTCTGGTGATCCTAACAGATGCAAAGATGGAGAACAAATTTAATTTTACTACATTTATACAAATACTTGCACAATCCTTACTCCTTTTTATTCCTAACAGTAGTCCTAAATCACCATGAGTAATTTTACATGTTAGAAAGTGGGAAAAGTGTGGCTTGTTCAAAATCTTTAAGAGACAGCTCGGCTGAGAGAAAACAATAATCCCCTTGCCCGATTCAGTTTCTGCCTCGTTCACAATGAGTTTCTCTGGAGCCCAAATTTACTGTATGATAGAATTGGTTTAATTCAACCTTGCAAACAAAGGGAGAAAAATTGGTCAAAGAATCAGCAAATTGGGGCATTCAGAGGCTATATGAGCTTTTTCTTCAAGCTTTGTCACTGGATTCCTGTATCTCTCATCTTACACCCTTTCTTTGTTGGCTTGAATAAGTCACTTTTGTAAATTAGCATTAACCTGTTATCTAGCTGACTTTGGAAAGTCCCTCATTTCATAGACTCATGGAATTTTGTAGCTAGAAAGAGCCCTAGAAAGTCTCCCTTCTTAGTGTACAGGGAGGGAGGGGGGGAAGGTAAGAGATTGGCCCAAGATAATACAGCTTTTTAACAAGAAGCCAGGACTATCAATTTTCAGCTATCAAATGTTGACTCTCTCACTAGGAAGTTACATTCCGGGTCACGGTGTAGCATACGTGCTAACCTGAGCATCTAAGCCCCTGTCAGAACTGTTATTGCTTAATAGTGCAGAACTAAAACACTTCTGAATCTCAGCATACGGGGTTTGCAAAATCCTTTTGACAGGGCTAAATCCAAGGGCACAAATGATGTCATCATGGCTGCAACTCTACTTCCCCATCTCTTGTACAGACTCACTTCATGTAGCACACATGGTGTCATCAGCAACCCACTCACATCTCACTAGTTTGAATGACAGCATTTTTATGGACAAGTGACAAAGAGGACATTCATTGGCCCAACTTGGGTCATGTGCCCATCCCTGTGTCCACGAAGAAGTATATTCTATTTCTTTTGGTAACTTGGCTACTAGTGAGAATGGAAGGCCCTGGCTGACCCAAATGGATTGTGTTCCCTATAGGAAAGAAGGATTTTCTTGCTACAAATTTGTGTTCTTATAAGTAGGAAGCATACATGTTGGGCAGGCTAAAACAGCAACTCTCTTCAGATGTCAGCCAGACCACCTGTGTAGTAACTTTTTATTTCATGGTAGACATCGTGGATGTGGCAATCTTAAAACTTTATGTGGCATTCTCTTCCTTTAAAGAGTGTTGAGTTTTGTTCCAGCAGGCATTTAATTTTCTGGCAGATCAGCTGTAACTAGTTGAGTTTTGGTTTTAGGATTTTTTAGGGCAAATCTAGAGTGGTCCTTATTCTAGGGCGAGAGTAGTCCCTCTACTAAGCCATTGCCTTTCTGGAGTTTCAGCTTGAATCTTGAGAAGTGTTCAACAAGGTCTGTTTCCTCTGGTTGGTTGGAACTCTACCATCTCCTGACATTATGCAGCCGTCAGATGCTCTTCCCTGCTCCCAGAATAGCTGTTTGGGGTAGGTCTTGTTTGTGCATGATTTGCTTCATATTTGTCTAAAGGCTGCAGAGACCCCCCCCCACCCCGTGCATATTTCTGGAGCTCTTTCTTTGTGAAGTTTCTTCTCCAGTCCCCTGCCCCACAAATTCCTGCCATATCTGCCACCCCCAAATCTGATCTCAGTTTCCTTCACTCAGCTGCTCTTTGTTTGGGTTCCACTTCCCTGAGCTGCAGTTTGAAAAGTGCACCAAGGCAGAAAGCCAAGGTAAATGCGGAGCTCATCTCCTGTTTTCCTCCTCTCAAGGATCCCAGCCGGGCACTGTTGTCCAGTGCCTAAAACTGTTGCTTCAAATATTTTTGTCCATGTTTATAGTTGTGTCCCTTTCTCCATGACAGACATGCTTAAAACCTTTTTTGTGATACTGCAACTGAAGCACATATAAATTTGATCTCTCACCAAGTTTGGCTCTGTCTACAAACCTACTTCATATTCACAGAAAATTTTCTAAAATACGGAGGACAATTTTAGGCCTCTTTAAATGAGTTACAGGAACTGGTAACTTAATCTAGGGGCAAATCGTTTGTGAGAACCTAATAATCCTTTCCTAATTTGTCCATATTTTTGTAAATTATCTCCTTATTTTGTTTTAAATGGAAATATGGTCATTTATTAGAACAATTTTATAGAAATGGGAAAAGAAAAGGACTCGATGTTCAGAAGATCTGGGTTCGAATCCCAGCAGACCTCAACATCCCTAGGCTTGAGATTGCCTGTCTGTAAAGTAGGATAAAAACACCAACTTTTCAGGGTCATGATAATGTTAAGAATATTTTCCAGACTCTTCTTGTTTTCTTTCAGTTCTAGCATGGACTAAGAACATTTAGCATTATGTGACATTTAAGCATGTTCCCTAAGATAGTATTTTTCTTTTTTTTCGGTATTGCTAAATATAATATTAATGAAATGTTGAACATGAAGTGTTTCATTATAACAGAACAACTGGATCAAAAATTGGTTCTTTGGCGAAATAAACAAAATTGACAAACTGCTAGTTAGACTAGCCAAGAAGAGAAAAGACCCGAAGAAACAAAATTAGAAATGAAAAAGGAGACATTATAAAATTATTACTTAAAAGAAAAGCAGTGTATGCTCCTTTAAAATATGGTTTTCCTTACTTAGCTTTCCTTATAGAAGTTTGCATTTCTGTTCTTTTTTTAAAAATCCTTCAGTCATAAAATCTGAGCCTTTATAAAAGAAAAGTAATGCAGAGGGGGAAAAAAATGTGTGCCAAAGAATTAGTGTATTTGAGTTTTGTATCTCTAGTGTTTAACATTTTATAATCTAGGTTTATAACTTGTTGAGAACAATAGACTAACTATTTTAGGCACATTGGCTTTGCTAAAGATTAACTTTTTACATGTCTGGCAAGTATGGTGAAATTTAAGCTTTGAGAGTAACAGAGAGGAATATTTTCCATCCCTGTCTGCATTCTGGATTTTTTAGTAAGACACTAACAGCTACCCTCAATGTGTTACATTTATTAGCAACCAACATGTTTCCAGCACTTTCTTCTAGTGTACATAATCTTAAAAGAAAGTTAAATAGTAGACCTTACTAACCTAAAACTTACTTTTAGCCTCAATTTATTTTTCATTTCTATTTGTGTCCATTTTATATCCTCATTAAAATCTAGAGGACTATAAAATATTTCAGAATCCTTATCCTAATAGATGTTAGTATCTAACCTAGATTCCACAAATGCTCTAATTTATGATCATTTTATATGGTTTTAAAATTTTTTAATTATTTAATTTTAAATAATAGTATCATTCTTAAAGTCATTTTATTCCAATAAGAAGTTATACAACATTTTAGTAGTCTTTAAAAGGACATTATAAATACACACACATAAACAAATATATTTCAATATTTTATACATAAGTATGTATTTTAAATATTTAAAAGCATAATGGTAACAAACAATATATATGTATTCTCTTCCTATGTACTTTTCCATTGTAGTTTCAGCATGAATATTTGTTACCTATTAGCTTATAATGTTGTCTCCAAAAATATTTACTATTTAATATTTGTTCTGAGCAGAACCTAATTAATACAGTACAGAGCAAATTAAATCTATAATATTTGATCAATGCACCCTCTGTGTCTCTCTTTTCTACTTGAAATAATTGAATTACTTTGGCTACTTCAGAAGACATTTTTCTTCATTTCTTCAGTTTTCCATCTGAAATGCTTTGTGAGGTGACTGGATGTTTATAGGTCTGAAAACCTGGTGTTTGCTCATTGTTATCCCAAGCTTCCTTGTCTATTTTCATAGAAGGCTTGTCAGAGGTCTGTGTGGCCTATGATAGTGTCACCCTAGCAAGTGTGGGGACAGTGTTTACCTTTGTGCACTTGTTCAGGCAGCCAAGAATCCTGGCTGGCCTCCAGGGTGTCAGCTGAGGACCCGGAGTGTCTGGGTCATTTGGGAAATCATATGATAGAAAAATCACCAGTAAGGTTGCCATACATGGCACTGAAATGTCCACTGCTTTTCAGAAAGGACCAGACTGGGATTACAGGACCTGTGTTGACTTCAGTTTGCATACGCCTTCTTTATTTTCAGTGTGTTTGCACATACATTATCTCTCCAAATCATGGGAAAAGAGCAGCCAGAAGGCTCCCTTTAGTTTATGAGAGCCAATATCTCACACCAAGGAGCTTTGTTTGAAAATTAACATTCTAGACTTTGGTCTTTGTTGCAGTTTTCCAACTTATTTTTTTTTTAAGTCGTAGAACCCTTTCTTCAAAAGAAATCTTAATGTGACACCCAACATATAAAACAGATGAATGCAGAGGTATTTTAATTTACATTCATGGGAGTCCAGAGTCTTACCCACTTCGGTCTGATCTCGTCCTATGTTGCTGAGCCCCCTGGGCCTCCATAGATAGAGCATAGTCTGGAAAACACAGCAAAAATAGACCTTGTAGGATGTTTGTTGTCCCACAACATTCTTGCTTCTGATATTCTATATTGCTTTCAATAGGTATCTTGAACTCTGCCACATTTTTCAGAAGTCTTTTTTTTTTTTCTTTTTCATGATATTGCACTAGGAAGCATCTTGGAGTGGTAGGGAAGCACCCCAGTCATGACTCCCGCTCCAGTGTCCTATGTGACTTTGAGCATGTCATTTAATTTCCTGGACATTGACATCCCCTATGGGTAAAATGAGGGTGGTTAGACAAGCATCGAAAATGCCTGGAGATCTTTGGCTAGAACATATTTTGTCAGTGGGATTGAATGGGAAGGAAATGTTGATCTCTGATTCATTCCCGCATACAGGAACATCCTTGGAACGGTTCAGGGCCAGCTTCTCTCGTCCATTTGGTTGCAACCAGGGGAGGATCTTCAAAACCCAAGCATGTCAGTGTATGCAGAAGAAATGTCCACAGATGATCTTCTCATAAGGGAACTCTGTATCAAATATTCTTACAGTCTTAAGGCTTCCTTCTCAGGACATGGGGCTAAATGCTTGTTTTAAATTAAAATAATAAAAACTTAATTTGATGATATGTAAAGGGCAGAGGGTTAGAAGTTGAAGGATCTCATGTTATGCTGGAGCTAGCTCTACTTGCTCAAGAGAGCCAATTTTGCATGTAGTAACATTTTTGTGGCTTGAAATGAACTGTGATGGGATTATTTACACCTGAAAGTCAGCAAATGCTATAAATTGGAGCTTTTTTAAGGGGAAAGGGCATGTTTTATTAGCACACCGTTGAGCAGATGGATTTGAATTATAGACCTGGTAGTCCTACTAAACAATTTAAGCCTGACTTTTCCCATCTATTAAATAAGAAAGACAATACCTGCTCTATCTGTCTCACAGATTTGTTGTGGAAGTCCACATGTATGTAAAGGAACTTTGAAAACCAAAACAGATGCCACTGGAAGTGACAGCGTTATCATTTCCAGCGTTTATTGGGAAGACAAAGAAAGAACATGATAATCGTGAACTGAACCCATTTTCCTTCGAGAAACAGAACAAATGGCCTGGTGTACCAGATCTTATAAACACAAAATTGCATATGCTTTTAAAGAATAATAAATATTAAATGTAGGTTGAACTACCTTGAAATATATTTAGAGCCATTATTTGATATGGAACTATGGACTAACATACGAGAATGACTTCAGTGCTTCCAGGGTTGGGACCGCTGGATACTGAAGGGGGTCTCTTGAGCACTGGCTTCCAAAGTGTCCTGATTCCAGCCCTGGAGATGCTACTGCTGATATTCCTGTATACAACACAGGTGAGCAGCTGGGACTGGATTTCTCCTTAAAGAAGGTGCTAGAAACTAGACAGTCTCTGACCTTATGGGGAACACTGATGCACACCGGGATCCAGATGGAACGATAACCATGAGTAATTCTAGCACTTCTGGCAATTTCTACAGAGGCTTTCAAATGAAATCTAAAGGAAACTTCCCCAATAATCCAGCTTACGGGCAAATGATTATTATTAATATGATAATAACATAAAATCTCCATCAAGTATACTTCAAGGAATGTTGTATTCTTCACCTTTTGGCTGAAGACATGGTAGGAATCCTGTGTTCAACCTTATGTTATCCTTAATAGGTGTATATTCAGCTATCCCCTCTCTCCTTCCTGTGGACCTAGACTCTGGCTGATGTTACCTAGGGCCTCTAGGGTTCTTGTAAAAATATCTGCATGCACATTGCAAAGACACAAACCTGAACCTTTTTTTTTTTTTTCTTTGTGGTATAAAATTTAATCTTAGGCAAAATTTATCATTTTGGATGTTTGCCTGTTGTAGATAAGATTTCTAACCTCTCTATTGCTCAGAAAATACTCTACAGATTATGAGAATGGATTCAGGAATGAGAACTGTCCTGGAGCCCCAGCTCTGTCTCCTTCTGGTTCCCTGCCCTTTGGAGGTTTCTTATCCTCCCTAAGCCTCTGTGTCTTCATCCATAAAATGGGACTAATAGCAGTCTCTCTTTCCTAGGGCTCGTTTGAAAATTACATGTAAACACAGCTTAATTAATGTTAAGTCATTAACCTCTTTAAAGAATGAGTCAAAAGGTAACTTGGCCTAAATTCAAGTCATGACTTCAGTTGGGCTCTTGACCAGCGATGCCATTTTTAGTGATGCTGGAGCCAGAGTGGCCAAAGCTAAAATCAGACAACCTCCCAGTTTGGGGAGGCTTTGTGCCCATCTGCATTTTTCAGAAGTAAAGCTAGCACTGATAAGACAGCAATGATATTGTGCCTGACGTGTGGCATTATGCCTGGTGGATCCCTAGCACCCCTTGTCATTATCCATTTTGGTTCACCGGGCTTTCCCCAGACAAATGGGGGTCACTAAAGAATTCTGTGGAATAGTGGAGCATTGGTCCCCCCAGGTAGTCACTCTATGGATTAGTAGCTATTTTGGGTGCTGCATTCGATGCCAAAGAATCTTCTCCTCCTGCTCCTTTGTGCACACTCACGTGCACACCTCACACACACCCTGACAGGATCATCTTGACACAATGCCACAATAAAGCCAGTGACAGTTGGAGCCCAAAGAGGACCCCAAGGCACTGTGAAGAAATGGAGAATGCCAGAAAAAAAGAGTCTTCCACATATCTTTTTTCAAAATAAAGATTTCAGAGGCCGGGAGCGGTGGCTCACGCCTGTAATCCTAGCACTCTGGGAGGCCGAGGCGGGTGGATCGCTCGAGGTCAGGAGTTCGAGACTAGCCTGAGCAATAGTGAGACCCCGTCTCTACTAAAAATAGAAAGAAATTATCTGGCCAACTAAAATATATATAGAAAAAATTAGCCGGGCATGGTGGCACATGCCTGTAGTCCCAGCTACTCAGGAGGCTGAGGCAGGAGGATCGCTTAAGCCCAGGAGTTTGAGGTTGCTGTGAGCTAGGCTGATGCCACGGCACTCACTCTAGCCAGGGCAACAAAGTGACACTCTGTCTCAAAAAAAAAAAAAAAAAAAAATTCAAAATAAAGATTTCAGGACAGTGGCATACCAAGAGTGGGATGGTGGGAAGAGTCTGTCCCGGGCATTGCAGACAATTAAGGGGACAAATTGTCTGAAAAGAATTTTAAAACAATAATAAAACTGACAAAAATTCAGCGGACTTTTTATTATCATCATGCCCCATTCTAAACAATCTCAGTAATAAAATACTCCCCCTGAAAAATATATTGTGTAGATCTAAGTTCTAACAATTGCTGCAGTTACTGTTGAGTTTTAGTAATATATATTTCAGCTCCAAATTTATTACTTATCTTTTAATAAACATAAATTCACATGAAAGTTAATTTGGAGAACTTCCAGTTATCCAGTCGGCCCCAGAACACGAGATGCAGCTGCACGTGTTAGTTTCCAGAGTTACTTCCTAAAGCGTTGGAATGACAGTCAGTGCTTTGGGTACAGTTTGTATCTCCAGTCCTTAAACTACTATGTATTAGGCATTGAAATAGATTCAGAATAAACAATGAGAGTCCAATGATTGTACAGTCAAAGAAATACATCTTCAGTTCCTTCGGTTCTGTCATACTATGTGACAACTTGAAATTTTCATTTGTGTTTTAAATTTAAAACAGTGAAACAGAGTATTCTCTGTGAGGTGAAATATTTTTGTTTGACAAGTACGGATTTCAGGTAAATTTGACTTGTTTCATTTTATGATTATTTTTGAAAAAATGTTGCTATGGAGAGAGGAGAATGTTAAAAAATGATCCAGCCTGAGGGAAAAATACTGCCGCAGTGTGAGGTTTAGACCAATGAATGGGCTTCTATCTTCCAACATCTTTAAATGGAAGTTGATTATACTATTTTCTACTCATCTTTTCTTTCTGCAGTTGTTCCCAAAACACAGAATTCCCTGTGTGGAAGCGATGTGTGTAGTAAAAGGCACTTTGAAGCCCATATAGACCTAAATTCAAACCTCAGCACTGCTACTCACAAGCCACAGGGCCCAGGATGTGTTGTGTAACCTTCATTTCCTTTTTTACAAAACGAGAGGCAAACCTCCTGGCAAGAGTTGTGATAATTAAATCATATGTAGCATGGAAAGTGTCTACCATATGTCTCATGTAGCAGATATAATGTTAATTTCTTCCTCTGTCTTCCTCTGTCTCTTCTCTTTCCTGCATTGGCATTTATTTATGTCTGCCAATGCAAACAAATAAGATGTCTTTCTAGAATTATGATGAGTTGAAAGTAATATCTACGTATTTACAATTCCTTCTTGTTTCAACAGCTAATATATAGTCACTGTTCATAATCTGATCTTTCCCCTCTGAACCCCTCTAGACTCCATTTTGAAATGTGAAGGTTAAAAGAAGGAATTTCTGTGCTACAGTTCAGGTCTGAGGTGCAGAGTAAATCCTGCCTAGATAAATGAAATCATTATTGCACATGCAAAGTGGGAAAAGGAAGTGCTTGTACACTGTGAGTTTAGGTGTACATGAATCTGCTCTTCTTCTCGGCCATTACCAGGGAAACGGCATAACCCAGATGGGCATCAGCAATGCGTTGTTCACAGCTTTTATTGGCTTCTGTGGTAAAGGACAAACATACAAGGAAGAAAGGAAATAGGACACATCTAGGCCAAAACAGTTCATTTTATTTTTGTGATCAGTTCACTTGATGCTAGTGGTGGCAGCCAAAAGAGCATTTTCATTGCCTTTTTGTATGAGGATCAAATTAGATAAGGGGAACAATTTATATAAATCATAAAGCGGTTACATGTGTTAAGCAGTATTGTTATCTTATATCAGGGATCAGTAAATTATGAACCACAGACAAAATCTGGCCCTCCACCTGTTTGTGTGCTACCCTGGGACTACCCTAGTCCCTTTAAGGATTTTGGCCTTGTATGG
The DNA here is from genome assembly GCF_020740605.2 of Lemur catta. Lineage (NCBI taxonomy): Eukaryota > Metazoa > Chordata > Mammalia > Primates > Lemuridae > Lemur > Lemur catta. The sequence goes on from NC_059128.1 coordinate 156,246,955, forward strand.
AGCCCCACGCTTGGGCTTCTCATCCCAACACCAGTCCAACATTTGGCCCCCTGGCAATCGTGGTTTACCCATTCTTCACCACTCACTCTTCCTGTTTTAGTTCACTGGACCCCTTAGAGATTTCCTGCAAGCCCAGCAGTACTTTAAGTGTCTTGCTGCTTGTAATCTAGTTGTATTGCTGTGGGAAGTACTAGAGCCGCTGTCCCCAACCCCTGGACGTGGACCACCATCAACCCAGGACCCAGCTGCGCAGCAGGAGGCGAGTGATGGGCCCCACCTGCATCGACAGCCGCTCCCGTCGCTGGCATCACCCCTCTTTCCTCCGCCCACCAGTGGGTCAGATTAGCGGCCACGTCAGACCCTCATAAGAGCATGAACCCCACTGCTAACCGCGCATGTGAGGGATCCAAGGCGCTGGCTCCCCATGAGACTCCAACGCCTGAGGATCTGAGGTGGAGCGGAGGCGGCGACACCCCACCCCCAACCATCTCCCCACCCCACCCCCATCCATGGAAAAACTGTCTTCCACAAAACCGGTCCCTGGTGTCAAAAAGGCTGGGGACCACTGCTTTAGGGTATCTAGACTACCTGACAAAAGTGGAAATCTTCAAAGCATGGTACATGCATAGTAGTCCTAGTGCAGATGAGAAAACTGGAATTCAAGCAGCTTGTCTATTGCCTCTCAGCTCCAAGTGGTAGAGCAGGACTTGAACCTGATCAAACTGAGCCCAGAACTCAAAGGCTAGCCTGCTAGACTGCACAGTAACCTGGTATATCAAGTCTGAATAGGTATGTACCCTTGGAGGAAATAAGCCCAAGGAATTGTTATTTCATATCCCTGCTAATCTGCATGTGGTTGATAAAGACCACAGGGTTTGCTCCCCTGGCTGCAATTTCTAACTCAAAAAGTAATTAATCTTTTTTAATACATGAAAGGGTTTTATCAGTCCTTCTAAATTGACCAAGTGTTTAACCACCACTCTGACTCTGAAGGCTTCCCTGATCCCTTGCCACGTACGAAGGCTTGTTCCTCTTCATTGTCTTCACTGAGCTCTGGCTTTACTTCTCACAGCTGTGGAAACTTCCCATGTCCTGCCTCCCAATAGGCTGAAAGTTCTTTAAAGGTGAGGACTTTACCTTCTGACTCAGCTTTCTATCCTCAGCCCCCAGTCCCGGCCCTGCCACACAACTGGTGCTCAGTACGTTTGTTGAAGGGATTATGAATGTGTCATTACTTTTGCACATGTTGGTTAGCATTTTTTTAAAGGGGGTGGCTGTGGTATAGTCACAGGGAAAAAAGTAGATTTGAAACCAGACCTGATGAATGGCAGTACAAATAACTTGACTTCCGGATCCTTAGAGTAAGCAGAGTTCTCATGCTTCCAGGAAGTAGAGAGACGGGCAAACTGGCGGTTAAAGACAGGGGTGAAGACAGCAGCAGAAGGTGGGCCTTGACCCCTCACTCCCACCGTTGCTGCCACCTAGCCATGACTTTCCCTAAGCATGGGGCATCAAGGTGAATTGTGAGAGGAACTTGGCTTGCCCCTAACTCACCTCACGCTAGCCTAGAATTAGCACTTCTGTCCAAGTCCCCAGCAGGTAAAATAACAATTAGGACAAGTGGAGAATGCTTGTTCTGTAGGGATAGAGTCAGCTCTGGCTCCACTATGGTTGATAGCCATAAGTATCATTGTCATATCATGTATATACTCTATTGCCCCAAACTGGAACTGGGTGGTGTGGTCTTTAGGGGCACTGATTTCTACACTGATTGACACATGTGGGTTAGAGAGAGACTCTGTGAGTGTAGTAATTACATGATCTGGTTTTCCAAGAACAGTTCCAATTACAAATAATTCATCCCATTGTATCTGAAGTACATCTATACTTGTCAGACATGATTTGCTTTTTAATTTGGAAAAGCCAATAATAGGTTTCAATATGAAAAAAAATGTACCGAGCCCAACTGGCTAATATTGAAAGTAGCCAAGTAAACAAATAATTCCAACTTTCCAAATGCTTAGGTTTTTAGCCAATAAATTTGATTGAGGTCACAATACCGCTAGTTGGAAATTCTTATTTCCTTTTCTTCTTTAAAGCTTTCCAAATGTGACAAAAGTTACTTGAAGTTTCTTTTATATTGCTTTGCCAATGCATTGAGATTATTAATTAGAGAAAAATAAACTCGAAATGAATTAGTATTTCTCATGAGCTTCCAAAAGCCTTATAAAATAAGTAGTCGCTAAGGAAAGAAATATAAGGTATGTTATTTGATGAGACTTTCATAAAGTAATTGTACCACACAGTTTTTAAACTTTTAAAGTTCAAACTCTAAAAAATAAAATCAAGGTTTTTAAGAAAATCAAATAAATTTTTTGAGTTGATAAAGATTATCCATATGGCAGTTGGCCATCTTGTTTACAGTTGCCACATTTCTTTGTGATTTCCAAAGTATCAATCGAGTTTACAATAATAGGCTGTTAGTGGGTTTGCTCTTTAGAAAGTATCTTATCTATCGCCCAAGTTTCTAAAGATTAAACTGCCAGAGACCTCATAAAGCAGCCACGTTATTAAAGTTGTTTAAGCAGTTCTAGTCAGTTGAAAAGCTTTAGTTTATTTGTTTTTATAAAGTCCAATGACACAAAGTTGGCTGGAGACTCCGTGGTATGAATCATTTCCTCTCTGCAGTCTGTCAGCTTGCAAACACTGGCCGAGGGAGTGCCTGTTCTGCCCTCCGACTGTTCCTGCTCACTCCTGAGCTTTTGCAAGTTTGTAGGTGGTGAACTTGCTGCAGTGATTCTGGGGGACTAGTGCACTCTTTCAAGTAACTCTTGGTGACGAAGGCAGGAAATTATGTTCCCGGATTTTAAAAAAGGGCCAGGGCTAATAAATGTGGCAGGTAAACAATTTTTCTTATAAACGCAGTGTTTATACGTATGGTTTTAAAAGAGGCAGTTTACCTCTAACATGGAAGGCATATGGAATCCATTTCTGGCATATTCTGTATATATTTAGAAATAAAATATAAGAGCAAATAAGATATTTCGAAAATGGGCATTCTGGTGTGAAAACTCTAGATAGTTATAGATAAATATATACATATCCATAAGCTATCATCTCATTGAAAAACTGTAATTTTCTTATTTTTTATTTCTCTAAAGCAAAACTGAATTGTTTTTTACAAAAATATTTAAAATATCTCCATATAGTTTTTCAAGACCCACAGTTCTCAATTGTTGTCTTAAAGATGTAACTTGTAGAGGCTGATTTCTTTTATTTGTTTATTTTCATGTTGTAATTTTTTACAAGTACTATCAGTAGCCTTTTCCCTAAATTGCAGTATAAATCATATCAAATTATTATTATGTCTTGTTTTCAGGCAGATGATGAAGCAGAAAGATTTGGGGCTCTGGAATAAGAACTAAGTTTGAATTCTGATTTGCTTACTACCTAGGTGATACAGAACAAGTTATTTAACCTTTTGAAATCTCAGTTTTCTCATCTGTGAAATGGAAATAATAACATCTACTTTGTAGGATTATTGTAAGAATTAGACACAATTTTGTGAGAAATTCTTTTTATGCTATAGACTCTTACTGAATATTAGCTAATATTAAAATATGAAGTACCTGACACAGAGTAGACGTTTAGAAAAATGTGATTTCCTTCCATGCTGAGCTATATTACCTCAGTTAGGCTGGCACAATCAAGTTATCACTCCAATAACATATCAGATAACTGAGGGTACTGATCGAAACTCTGCATTATAACTCGTCTGTTTACATTTTACTCATGCTCCCCTGATGTCATTTCCAAAACTACCCCCTACCTCTCCGGTTTATTTTTCTGCCACCATATGCTTTTCAAATATTGATTTACCAAGTAGCCCTAAATAAACAAACATTTGTATGAAGAATGGCAAAGTCTATATAACTGAACCCAGTATTTATTTTGTTTCAATAAGGCTTGGGTAGAATTTTAATGTTTGCAGTTCAAGACAGTCATTCTAGATACACGAATTGAACCTTGTATTACTTCCCTGGCTCTATCCATTCTTTGTAATAAAGTACACTGGGAACTTATATAAGTAATGGAAAATAATTGCAAATTGTTTCAGGGTGTTTATTAGAAGGCAGAATACTGTGGCATTTTTGCAATTTCTTTGTTCTAAGCATAGAAGTTTAGACTTTGTCACTAGCAAAATACCCATATATTATTTTCTGGAAAGCATAAAATTTATTACTTGAAATTAATGAGCTTAAAATGTCAAGTCACTAGTTTATTTCTTTTGTTTAAATTGTCTGAAGGACTTAAGAAACTCTTGTCCATCACACTTATCACATAGTTGCCAACAGATGTTTCCCACTTACATGTTTTTTTTTCAGACAATTTTCAAAAGATGTTTGAATTTTTTTTTTTTTGTCCAGAAAAAATGTTTTAATCTTCTATTCCTTGAACTTTGCTTTTTGGTTTGGCCAGACACTATACAAATGAATGCCTTATGGACTAAGCACTTTGACCCACCAAAAGCTCAGGCTCTAGTAGATTGCTTAATATTTACCAAGTGCCCCAAGGCTTTAGGCACAATCGGCAGCTCAGGCACCCTGTGCTTGGCATAAGTTAACTCTATCTGATTTGTTCTTGGATGAGAGAGTATTGGAAACATTAAAAACTGAGTTAATGAGCTCTCTGCAGAAGCCTTTAAGAGTCCTGGGGACATGTTTCCAGTGGTAATTTCCTACAGTGTCTTTGGACTCTTAAGTTCCTGCCGCTGGCTCTCACTAGATGAAATTCTTAAGCAACTTAATATCTCAATTGGCCTGAGGAAATATGATTTGCTCAACCTTGATTTATTTCCCATGACCATAATACTTCAGATCTCTCTCCTCAACAAATGATCATCTAAGCAATGGTATCAACTGCTCTAAAAATTAAGAATTATCCTAAGCAGAGGAAACAAAAGTAGTCAACTTTGGAGTTTTCCCTTCATTTTCTCACTCGCTCCCAGCACTTGCCCTAATCCCAACTACACCCAGTGTAGCTCCACTTCTAGATACTAATTGTCACATTTGTTATATTCCAAGAAAGGCCCACAAGTGTTAAAATAACAAGGTGGGTCACGAATGTTCCACACCGTTGATGCCCTTGGTTCACATCTCCTCTCTAGCAATTTCTCATTTGTGATCTTGGGTAAATGAAACCCCTCTAAACTTCATATCCAGCATTTGTTAAAATGGGATGATGATAGCACTTATCTTTTATGGTTGTCATGAGGATTAAATTCATTCATTTATTCATTTTAAAAATATTTACTGAGTGCCAGCTATGTGCCTGGCCTTGTTTAGACACTGGGGATACCACAGTGAACAAAACAGAAGAAAACCTCTGCCTTTGTGAAGCTTACAGTCCAGTGGATGAGAGACAATTTTTAAAAAACCAGTAAGTAAAATACTGGATGCTAGGAGGTGATAAGTGCTATGGAGAGAAAAAAAGAAGAAAGGGGGATGTGGGAATGGGGAGATGCAATTTTAAACATGTTGGTGTGAGAAACCCTCCCTGAGAAGGTGACTGGAATGAGGCTTGTGCATATCTGGAAGAAGAGTTTCCTATCGGGGACAGCAAGCAAAAGCCTCAGGTTTGAGGAGCAGCAGGAGGTTCATAAGCCTGAGTGGGAGGGATTGAGAGAGGGGGAGATGGGTAGGCGGTGAGCGCAGCGAGAGAATAGTAGGGAAGGGGTAGGCAGTGGGGGCTAACGGGCTTTACAGGCTGTGGAAGGGACCGGGCCTCTTACAGTGGGCACGACAGAAGCCACTGAGGCATTTTGAAGAGGGGAGAACAAGATCTGACTTCTCTTTTCAAAGAATCACTGTGGCCATTGTGTTGTGAATAAATGAGATATAACATGAAAGGTGTTTAGCACAATACGTGTGTGGCCCATCATAAGCATTTGGTAATTGATAACTGCTGTTATTATTGCTGGCAGCAGTATCATCATCATTATTGCTGTCATTATTTATTTTGATGTTGACACTGTTTCTGTGTCTCTTTTATCACCATGACACAAAAGCAAGGATGTGGGCAGGTAGTATTAGATTTTGGCCCCTTTATCACCTGCCACTAAGTTAAATCAGCAGGATGTGCTGGTGCCAGCAAATGCAACTCCGTGGGCATTTCACTCAGTGTGGTGGGCTGTGTGGCTCAAGCCCCTGGCTCTTCAACCACCCTGCCGTAGCACCGTTAGTGGCCCCCACTGTTGAGTATCATAGCTCCAGCAAACACATGGAGCCACCAGTTGCATGGAAGCCACATGGAAAACTGTTTTTCTGGCCTGATACTTCTCTTTCATACCTTTATTTCTTGTCCTAACTTTTCTTCTTGAGTCTCCTTTCTTTGGTTTTGCTTCATCACTGACCAGTGCTCAGGCAGTGGGTAAAATCCAACAGTAGTGCCTTGCTCTTATAGCACCTTTCTTCCCAGACCCTCAAAATGTCTCCTGCCCCGTCTTTTTGTTTCACATTCCCTGATTCTGTTGGCACATCTAGGCATGGCATAGCATGCAAAATGAGGCATAGATTATTATTTTCCAAGACTTCAAAAATCTCTATTTTAGTCTGTGTATTATGTACGTTGACAGAAACGATACAGTGACTCTTTTTGAAACTAGATGGTTATGCAGTGATGATAGTGTGTTTTTTCCAAGGCTGCAGCAGTGGTGGCATCTATAATAATCAGACTCTGAGAGGGTCATGGATCCCCAAGTGCATAACCCAACATCTATTGAGTGTCCCCATATCCCTTCACTAACACAAGCTCATGCATGTGCGGGCACACATGACCTGCAGATGTGGTTTATTTTGCTCACACAGTGTTTTCAAAAACCTGAATATGTTGTCAACATTTATAATAAAACTCTAGGGTTTTAAGGTTCTTCTTCACAAATCAGAACACTTGGCATTCCTCCACCCAAATTTCTCCATAGCAACCGTCAGCTGGAGCTGGAGGAGCCAACCCAGTGGTTCTCAACCTTGGCTGTGTGATAGAATCACATGAGGAGCTTTTTCAAAAATACCAATGCTGGAGCCCCGTTGCAGACCAATTAAAGCACCATTTTCAACAACAGCTATAGCAGCAAATGTCTAGTGAGTGCATATTTTGTGCAAGGAAGTACCCTGGAAAGAGAGCTGATATATAAAATATATTCATGTTGGGGACATAGGACGTGTATAAAAATGACAATAGACAGCCATACCAGATATAGGATATACTTAGTACCATGTGCTCTATATAAAACTGGTCCTTAAATTCTGCTGCATATTAGAACTACCTGAGGAGATTTGAAAATGCTTGATGCCCAGTTTGTACCCCAGATGAATTAACTTGGAATTGGGAGGGAGGAAAGGTATTCAAGCATTAGTACTTTTTAAAAGTTCTCCATGGACAATTATTATGTATCAATAAAAAAAAAGTTCTCCATGGGATTCCAGTGTGCAGACATTTTCTTTTTTAGCAGTATTTTGTTATTTTAGCATATAGGTCTTAATGTCTCTTGCTAAATTTATAGGAATGTTTGAGAACCAGGGATACAGAGCAGTGCTTTGAAGACTTTAACATAAACATGCATCACCTAGAAGTCTTGTTAAGGTGCAGTTCTTGATGCAGTAGGTCTGGGTTTGGACCTGAGGTCCTGCCTTCCTAACGAGCTCCCAGGTGATACTGATGCTGCTGATCTACCAAACACACTTGGAAGCAAGGGTGTAGAGAATGGGCTCTGCCGCATTTTAGCTCTGTGAACCTTGGCAGGTGATCTCTCTGAGCAGCAATGTTCCCGGCTGTAAAATGGGCATACCAGTTCCCATCCCTGGAGTGCTGTTAGGGTTAAATGCAATAATAAACATGTATAAAGTACCTAGCACAGCAGATAATCAGTAAGTGTTGCTATTATCACTGGAATTTGGAAGAAAAGGCATAATCTAGGAAGGAGTGCGGGGGATTACTGTAGCATGTCCTTAGGGGTCTTTAAAATAAGGCCTTGCATTAGTGGAAAGAATGGCCAGCTCTGGTGTTCTTTGTCATGAGTGGTTGAGTTTCACAGTTAATCCTCAAAACATATACTTTTACTTTTAATTTCCTTTCTGCCTTTATGCAAAATTGCTGCCAAGTAACAAGCCTTTAAAAATTGACAAATTCAAATTCAGTTTCTCTGTTTCTGCCACCCTCTGGTAGAGACCCCATCAAGCTATAAGAGGCCAGGAGGCAGTAGCAGAAGAATTGGCAGATACAACCAAAGTCTACTGAGGCCTATGGTTGTCCCTTTAAATGGACAATGGATAACACTATAATGAACATTTATTTTTAAAAATCAAATACTTAAAATTCTACATCATGTCAATCTTTCCAATGAAAGAAATGAGGGGCTTGGTAGGAGGAAATTGTAGAAAAGTCTTGCGTTATTAACCTAATTGTCTAGTTTTCCACTAATAGAAGGTATGGTGGTTTTAAAACATGGCCACAAATTCTTTCATCAAGAGGTGGGGGTCTACGGGCCGGGCATGGTGGCTCACGCCTGTAATCCTAGCCCTCTGGGAGGCCGAGGCGGGTGGATCGCTCGAGGTCAGGAGTTCAAGACCAGCCTGAGCGAGACCCCATCTCTACTAAAAATAGAAATAAATTATCTGGACAATTAAAAATGTATATATAGAAAAAATTAGCCGGGCATGGTGGCACATGCCTGTAGTCCCAGCTACTCAGGAGGCTGAGGCAGTAGGATTGCTTAAGCCCAGGAGTTTGAGGTTGCTGTGAGCTAGGCTGATGCCACAGCACTCACTCTAGCCCAGGGAACAAAGTGAGACTCTGTCTCAAAAAAAAAAAAAAAAAAAAAGAGGTGGGGGTCTACGTCCCTTCCCCTTGAATTTGGGTAGGCTTGTGACCTTGTTGACCAATGGAGTATAGCAGAAGAGACATGATGTGACTTCCGAGGCTGGGCCACTAAAGGTCATGCAGCCTCCTCCTGGTTCCGTGCAACACTTGCTTTTGGAGCCTGAGCCACCATCTAAGAATTACAACCACCCTGAAGCTGCTACGCTGGAGAGGCCACATCTAGTTGCTGCGGGAAATAATCCCAAATGAGCTCAGCTTTCTTGTCGTCCCTTCTAAAGTGTCATACAAGTAAATGAAGCCATCTTGTAGTTCGAGACCAGCCCAGCCACCAGCGGAACATCACTGAGTGTCCTCATTAACACTAGTGAAAGCAGAGTAATCACCCAGCTGAGGCCGGCCAGAATTCCAGACCCACAAAATCATGAGATGTAATAAAAGTGGTTGTTGTTTTAAGCCACTAAATCTTATGAAGATGGTTTGCTTCACAACAGATAACTGGAACAGAAGGTTTAGTTTTAATTTTGGCATAAGAGTCATGTTCATTCTTCTCATTCACTGAAGAAAGTTAAATTTTATTTGTGTGCATCAAGGGAGTTGGGAGAGCATAAAGAACATTCAGGAGTCAAGAGAGCTAAGTTCTTGTGTTTATGCTGTTTCTTCCTAAATGAGTCTAGATGGTAATCTGATCTCAGTAAAACAGTAAGGGAAATTTTTGGAAGGAGGATTGACTGGTTCAGTGGCTTCTGAAGTTCTTATGAAAAAATAGCCATGTGAGAATTAACAGGAAAATTATGGTGGAAAGGACAAAGAGGAAGGTCCAGTCTTACTCAGATGTTAAAATATACTATAAATTAAAATACATTTGTACCAACACAGGTATAGACAAGCAAATGAACAAAAGAGACTAGGGACTGGAAGATATAGATGTAAATATTTATGAGAATTTGGTATATGGTAAAGATAGCATTCAGAATAATGAGAAAAGGATGAATGATTCTTTAGTTAATGTTGGGTCAACTGGCTATTTGGGAAAAAATAACAAAGCTGAATACACAGCCACTACTTAATGCCAAAATAAATTCCAAATGAATCAAAGATTCCAACATAAAAACAAACCATTAACCACGTTTTTAAAAATAATTCTGGAGTGCATAAGGCCTTTCTAAGCAAGACACAAAATCCAAAAGCTATAAAATAAAGGACATATGTTATGTTTGACTATATAATAAACATTTCTTCATGGCAAAAATATAATGCCATCAACAAAGTCAAATAAACACCACATTGGAAAATATATTGATAACATAAATGACAAGCAAACACTCATTTAATTGCTATATAAAGAACTCTTATGAATCAATAAGAAAAAGATCAATAATCCAATAGTAAAATGTGCAAAGCCTGCATTCATTTGTTCATCAAGTATTTATTGAACATCTACCAGGAGCCAGTCTCTGTTCTCTGGGCTCAGAACATAGCAGTAAATAAAGCTAAGTTCCTGACCCCATGGAGCTTCCGTTCTAGTTGACAGATATAAATGAGAAAAACATAAATAATCAAATACATCCTATCTCAGGGCTGACAAATGCTGCAGAGGAAACCAATACAAGGCAAGGGGACAAAGAATGATAGGGGAGTGGCTGCTAATGTAGGACATTTTCAGAAAAAGAAACAAATGACAAAAGTGCATGAAAAGATGTACACAATTTAAAAACATACATTCAACCAGAACAGCATTTTTCTTAATACCAAAGAACAGCAAACAATCTAAAAGTCTGTCACTAGAGAAGTGGCTTAATAAATTTAAATGGAATAAGACCAATGAATACTATGTAACCCATTTAGAAGGCAATAAATTGATATGGAAAGAGTTTAAATTAAGTACCAAGCAAAATGTACAAGATAGAGTTATAATATGAACCTTCGTCTTTGAAAAAAAAAGAAAGGATACACAAGTATATAAGTGTATACAAGGAACATTTGTGGGAAAATAAAGGAGGTTTTACTTATGGCCATCAGCTCTAGAGACTCGCTTTTCATGGTATACTCCGCAGACGGGGATTCCAGTCCCGGCACAAGATTAAGACTGAGAAAGTCACTTTACTTTTCTGCTCCGCAGTTTCCCAGACTGTAAGAAGAGGAATTTGAATGAGATTACCTCTAAATGTGCCTTTCACCTCTGAGATTTTGAGTCTAAAATATTGGTGTTCTTTTTGCAAAAAAAAAAAGTCAAAAACATAAAGCAACTAGAAAGATAAAACCAACAAAATTGAGTGGTGTCTATCACCCTATTTTCTTTGAGTTCACTCTTTAGACCAGGGGCCTCAAAATAAATAAAAAGCCTTTACATTTTTGGTTAAATTATTGGCAATAGGTCACCAAGAATCATGAGTAGGCACTAAAAATTTTTAAGTGTAAACCTCTATGTATTGCCAAACAACGGTTTATTCTATGTCTTTACCTTCCTATAGCCCATCCCCCAAGAAGCAAGTTTTTAGGACTGACAAGCAGAGGCCATCTTTGGTGCGAGGGGTCCGACAGGAGTGCAGGAGAAGGAGAGCCTCAATTCCTTTTGTGTGTGTTCCTTCCTATTTGCATATTCCGTTTACACCATCTTAACTGACTTGGCCCTTCTAATGACTTTTTTGGTACTGAGAAGTGGGTGCTGCTGAAACCAAGGCCTACAAATGTGGAAGCGACTTGGAACTGGATGAGGGGTAGAGGCTGGAAGAGTTCTGAGGTACATGTCAGAATTGTGGACTTTCAGGGCAATTCTGGTGGGGTCTCAGCACAGTCAGAAATAGAGGTGAGAGTATACCAGCAAAGACATTGCCAGTTTGAACTAAAGGGGACAAAGCAGGACAATGAAGGAAGGCTGTTGGATTTTTTGGATTCTACAGCTACAGTCCCCTGCCCCTGGGCCACAGGCAGGTACCAGTCTGTGGTGTGTTAGAAACCGGGCTGCACAGCAGGAGGTGAGCGGTGGGTGAGCCAGTGAAGTTTCATCACTCACATCACTGCCTGAGCTCCGCCTCCTGTCAGATAAGCAGCAGCATTAGATTCTGCATTATGGTGAGTTGTATAATTATTTCATTATATATTACAATGTAATAATAATAGAAATAAAGTGCACAATGAATCTAATGCAGTTGAGTCATCCCAGAGCCATCCTTCCCCTCACCACCCACCCCAATCTGTGGAAAAATTGTCTTCCATGCCAAGAGACCAGTCCCTGGTGCCAAAAATGTTGGGGACTGCTGTTCTACAGGACCAGACCATAGAACTCTGCAGCTGTGAACCTGTGCTATTCTTTAAGATAAGGGAACAAGGGCCCCCAAAGACTATTTCAGAGATCATCAGGGCCACCACCTCGGTTTCAACAGGACAGACAATCTTCCATAGAACCCTGGGGCTAGGACCGCCATGTAGAGCCTTGAGGGCTGGAGGCCACTCCAGTGGGCTTGAAGGGCAGAGCATCAAACCAAAGAGGATTAGTCTCAAGCCTAAAATCTGATTGAATTTGCCTTGCTAGATTGGGACTTGCTTGGGACTATTCACCCTTTGCTTCTTTCCTATTTCTCCTTTTTGAAATGGGAATGTCTATCCTATGTCCTTCTCACCATTGAGTTCTGGAAGCACATAACTTGTCTGTTTTCACAGGTTCACAGCTGGAGAGGAATTCTGCCTGAGAATGAATCATACCTCAAGTCTCACTCACATGTGATTTAGATGATATTTAGAGGAGACTTTGCACTTTTAGACTCTAGAGTTGATGCTGGAATGACTTAAAACTTCGGGAGCCATTGGAGTGGAATGAATGTATTTCACATAAAGCCATACTCTCTGGCATGGCCAGGGAGGCATTCCTGGGTAGAGAAAATGGTGTTTCCATATCATTAAGTCTCTGTCACCCATGTTACTGTCTTATTTGCCCTTGCTCCTAATACACTGCTAAATTCTTTGGCATGTATTTCTTAAAAATAAGAACAGCCTCTTACATAACCATAGCACATTTATCAAACCCAGGAAACTTGACATTGATATATAATATTATCTAATTGACATTTTATATTCAAATTTTGTCAGTCATCCAGTAATGTCCTTGATAGAAATTCTTTTTCCCAATCAAGATCCATTCCAGGATATCATGTCGCATTTGGTTGTTAAGTCTCATTTGTTTCCTTTATTCAGAAACAGTTCCTCAGCCTTTCTTAGTGTTTCTTCACCTTGATGTTTTTAGAGGGTACAGGCCAATTACTTAGTGGAATATCTCCAGTTTGGATTTCTGATGTTTCTTCAACATTGGACACACCTTTGGAAAGAAGAGCACGGTAATGATCTTGTGTCCTTCTCAGTACATAGTATCAGGAAGCACATGATGTCAGTTTACTCCATCATTGATGATGCTAGTTTTGTTCACTTGCTTAAGGTGCTAAATGCCAGGTTTCCTCACTGTAAAGTTACTACTTTCCTCTTTGTAATTAATATATGTTACTTGAGAGGAAATAACTTGAGATTATACAAATATCTTTTTCCTTTTCAAATTTTCACCCACTTGTGTTCACATCCATTCTACCATAAGGAAGAACTTTCCCTTCTCCCCTATTTGTTTATTCATTTACTCATGTATTTATTTATATCAGTGTGGACTTACGGAGAAATCCTTCACCCTTCCATCTTGAGCTTTCTATGATCCCAAGGATCACTGAGAATCAGCCAGAGCTTCTATGCAATGGGCTTAGAGCTGTCACCGGATGGAGTCACGGGAGGGTGGATGTGCAGGAGAATCTTCACACCTATGGGGGAATCGTAATGTTGTTTCCAAACCAGGTTCTTTTAATTAACCTGGAAGTTTGGCTCTCTTCGCTTGTACTCATGGGTTAATGCAATCCTTCCATCGAGAGCAGAAATCCAGACAGAACACAACCTTCGGGATGCCCTCTCCCCTCCATTCAGGCTCCCTTCTCTTTCCCCCAGGGTGTACTCTCAGAGACCCAAGTGTCAGTTCCAGAGTCAGTAGCAAATGTCTTAGCCTAAGATTGGAAGATGTTCTAAGATGTTGAAAAAGTTTACCTTCCCATTATAGATAAGATAACCCCATGGATAGATTCTAGTCACTCATTATGCCTTGTGAGTTTTTCCAAAGTAAACATGTTTCTGTCCAACTTGTGATAGTATTTGAAGTCCCTTTAAGACCCTTTATTTAGAAAGCTTTCATTGACAGCAGCACATAAGACTCCCATATTGTAGGTAGTGTATCCATCCTTACTAAGAAATAGTTTAAAATGTTTTGCAGTGCTTAGCAAGAGATCAAGATGGCTTGCCAAAATCTCAGTATTTAAAATTTGCTACACAGACCTGTTTTATTAAATTTTTGTATTATTTAAATTAAGGGATAACCTTTTTTCATTAAAGGGCCTACTAATAACAAAGTTTTACAAGTATTTTCATTTTTTTTACCATATGAAATTACTCATCAAATATATAAAGTCAAAGAAATAAATGATAAAACAAATTAACCTGTCTTTTTCCTTCCTGCATCTGCCAGTGCAAACTTGAGCCTTTGGTGGTATACCATGCTGACTGGCATGGATCACTAAAATGACAAAGTAACTAGAAACCACATGAAAAATGAAGATGCTTTATTTAGCACGTGTGCTGGCGTGCCCGCTAACAATTCACAGTGAATATTCTATGGTCCTAGCTTGAATATGGCAGCCTCATTTCTTTATGCTGCCTTCATTTCCTTGTCAAATATCTATAGAGATTTGTGTGTTGCTCATTTTTGCCTGTAGCCAGCTGGGCGACATTAGTTGCCGTAGGACTGGGGAACTACACCAAGAGAATTTATGGCTGTATGACATTTACGCTGACTGTGTGGGCTTTCAGCTAGGCCATCTCAGCCTTTAATGTTACTTATGGACTACAATTTTAAACTACTCTACACATCCCACATGAAAAAAGTATATGAGAAAAAGAGTGTTTCTGGTAAGAGGTTTTTTTTTTTTTTTTTTTAGTTGGTTTTCTGTCATGCAAATGTACTCAGGGAGTAAGAATCTGTATCTTGCTTCACTTTGCATATGATTTTCACTGATGCATTCAGTTTTCCTATTTTCCATGTTGAGTTGGAGATTTAATTCTTTTATAGCAGCACAATTCACAATTGCAAAGATGTGGATATAACCCAAGTGCCCATCAATACATGAGTGTATTGATAAAACGTAGTATATGTATACCATGGAGTTCTACTCAGCCACAAAAAACAACGGTGATCTAGCACCTCTTGTATTATCCTGGGTAGAGCTGGAGTCCATTCTACTAAGTGAAGTATCACAAGAATGGAAAAACAAGAACCACATGTACTCACTATCAAATTAGTATTAACTGATCAACACTTAAGTGCACATATGAAAGTAACATTCATCGGGTGTCGGGCAGGTGGGAAGGGGGAGGAGGAGATGGGTATTTTCACACCTAATGGGTGTGGTGCTCACCGACTGGGGGATGGACATGCTTGAGGCTCTGACTTGGGTGGGCCAAAGGCAATATATGTAACCTAAACATTTGTACCCCAAAATATGCTGAAATAAAAAAATAAAATAAAATAAAAATTAAAAAATGGTAAAAAAAAAGATGAAATGGACAAAATTTTATTCAGATATTATAAATTGATAAATGAAAAGCTAAAGTTTATAAGGAAATACATCATTACATCTTTAAAAATAGGTTTTATTTATTTAGCTATAGAAGCAATCCATGCCTATAGTAGGCATGTGAAAAATAAATAATAAAGAAGAAATTTAATATTCACTCTTAATTTTACTAGCCAGTATTTATAGCTCCTCTTCACAATTTGGAGTGTTTCTTCCAGATCTTTTCTATGCTTATGTAATATATGTACGTGCTTTAAAAATATGGGCGAATTCATATTTTGTATGTATAATTTCTTCATCCTGCTTTTTTCATTTAACATCTTATTTTGGTGATTTCTTGCATTGTGAGTTTGTGAGATTTAGTTTTAATGGCTGCACAATCAGTTTTTAAAACCACCCACCCCAGTTTAAAACTTGTAGGCTGCTTCTGATTACATACTAAGGCAAATGGTCCCATAGACATCTGTGCATGTAAATCTTAGACTGCATTTTTGGCTTCTAATCCATTCAGCCCTGTTACATTCCTTGTCATTTGTGTCTCTTTTTGACTATAGAAGTGACCACTCATGTTCATATTCCTTCTTTAGCCCACAGCCCTGTGCTCACAGGGTCAGCCTTACCAAACTGGACCACAGCGCTTGGCCCAAAACATGTTTTCTTTCCTTTGGGTGTTGAAGATAAGTCAGGATGGCAACTTGCCCAAAAGTGATCCAAGAACCTTTTGTGGAGAAACTTTTGTTTAATGGGACTAAAGGGAATGTTTCAAAATAAAAGTTTTATTAAGGTGAAATTTGTTCCTGTGTTAGAAAGATAAGGTTTATTCTCACATGCCTGAATTATTAATAGTTCCTTCCAACATGTTTGCTAGCTCTTCTGTAGACACACAATTTCAATGGCCTGAGAAAGACTTTACACCCCGAAAAGAGAGATAAAGGAAACTCAAGACCGTGAACTCCTTTATCACAGTGATGCACATAGATGCTCACACCACTCTTCATTGTCAGTTGCGGAACCCTTTGTTCCTCTTTCAAAAAGTGTCTTTGTGTTTCTCAGAATGAGCTGGCTCTCTCTCTCCCATCTGTCGGAAATGCAAGAGAACTTCATGGAAAGCAAGAGTATATACAGTTCCCTGTAAGGTTAGAGGTGAGCTCTAGTCACTCAGTCCCAGTCGCCATCTGCTCTCGTGTGTCTTGTGCTGCAGACATTGTTACAGAGGTGGGACGGGAAGTGTCTGTCTTACAGGTATTGAGCTTCCTGTTCCCAGCGCCTTGGGATGACCTTTTCTCTCCTGGCTCTGCTCTGTCTGATTTACTGTGTGACTTTGAAAGTGTTTGTTAAGGGCTTGTTCTGGAAAAGATTAAGACAACTTATAAAAATACACATGCTGTAAGAAGGTGACAAAATTAGAACAAAAAGTGAAAAAGCAAAGGCAAACAAGGCTAGACACTAACAATAAGCTAGGAGTTAGGCCAAATTAGCAAAATGCATGCCATAATTCATGCAATGACTTTTTATTGAGTGTCTAATATGTTCCAGAAACTCTGAAAACATGTTTTCAACTTAGTTGCAGCACATTAGTGGTCCATGAAAACATCTCAGTGAGTGACCACCATTTTTAATGGAGTAAGTTGTGAAGGCTAGAACAGAATAGCATAAAAAACATCAGAGGACATTACACAAAGTAAGAGTATTATTTCCTCTAATGTATGCTTCAAATTTATGTGTTTTTTTGTGTATTGAGTCATGATATAAAATTTCTTCCTGCAGCCATGATGAAGAAAATTTGAAAACTAGTGATCTAAGGGTATATGCAAATTTAGCGCTGAGTTTCCTAGAAGCCAATGGGAAGAGGAGAAACAGATTAGTTACACAATATTTGGTGCTGATCTACAACCATACACACACACACACACACACACACACACACGCACAAATTTCTGCTATTCTTCACAAAGAGGAAAAAATGAATAACATACTAAACAACCTATTTACAGAAAACCCTGATAACTTGCAGCTGTTTCTTTTAGTCTCCTCCCTTCCCCACCCTACACAGGATGACAGCATCATGCTGCATTCTACACGATGTCTGACATTTACCCCATGTGCGCTTTAGATCCTATCACAGTTCCCCACCACTTGTGTCCATGTCCTTATGAACACTAAGAAACACACATGTGATATTTCTTAAATAAACTCATTTATTAAAGCAAAACGTACACAGAGATGTATATAAATCATTAATATACAATTTAATAAATTATCACAAAGTAAATATGCTCATTTAACCACCATGTAGGTTGTGAAATGGAACATTGATAAGAAGCAGCTCACCTCATTCCCCCATTCGGTCTTTCCCCAGAGGACAGATTGAAATCTTCTGAGTTCTAAAACTACAGATTAATTCTGCTTTGCTTTGAACTTTACATTATGGACTAATATAGAATATACTTACTTGTGTCTTGTTTATTTTGCTCAATATTATGTTTCTAAGACTATCATTGCCAACTCGGATTGCATGGTGGGCATGTATTACCATTTTTTATTCATTCTGCTGTTAATGAACATTTGAATTGTTTCCAGCATTTGGTTATTTTGAAAAGTGCAGCTATGCACATTTTTGTGCATATCTTTTGGTGAACATGTGTACACATTTCTGTTCGGTTTGGGGGTGAAGTTTCTGGTTCGTAACAAATGCATATTTAGCTTTAGGAGATAGTGTAGAACAGGCAAAATGATTATACTCCCATTAGCAATGTATGAGAGTTCTGGTTTCTTCACATCTTGTGCCACAGTAGGCATCAGCCATATTTTTAATTTTAGCCATTCTGGTGGATGTGTATAAATATCTGATTGTGTTTTAAATTTGCACTCCCCTGATAAATAATGAAGTTGAGCACTTCTTTGCATGCTTATTTGCATTGCTTATCTTCTTCTGTGAGAATATCCAAGTGTTTGGCCATTTTATATTGGATTGCCAATCTTTTTCTTCATGGTTTATGGGAGTTCTACGTATATTCTGAATATGATTCCTTTGTCAGTCATATGTATTGCAGATACTTCCCACTTTTCACTCTCATAGTGTTGTCTTTTGGTAAGCAGAAGTTCTTAACTTTAATATAATGTAATTTCTTATTTTTCATTTGTTATTTATTTCCTTTTTAAATTTCTTTTTTCCTTTATTTCTTTTTTCCTTTATTGTTAGTGCTCTTTGTGTCCGACTTAAGAAAATTTTGTTTACCCCCAAATCATAAATATATTCAACTATGTTATGTTTCTGAAGCTTTACTGTTTTACCTTTTACATTTAGAACAGCAATCTACTTGGAATTGATTTTTCTGTATCGTGTGAAGTAAGATACAAAAGTATTTTTTTAAATATGGATATCCAGTTGACCCACCACCATTTATTCAGAGCGCTGCCCTTTTCTCCCTGCAATGCAGTGTCACTTTTAATGATGGTAAATGTGTGGATCTGTTTCTGGATCTCTTAGGGGTTCTTCTGATCTGTTAGTCTATGCTTGTGTTGATAGCATACTGTTATAATTTCACGAGGTGATAAGTCCTCTAACATTCTTCTCCTTGAGTGTTGCCTTGACTATTGGCTCATTGCTTTTCCACATAAATCTTAGAATTAATTTACTAATTTCCACCAAAAATCACACAAAACTTATGGGATATTGATAGTCAATATTATATATTGAATTGATATACTAATTTGGGGAAAATTGACATCTTTACAATATTGATTCCTCCAATCTATGATCATGTATTCCCTCCCTCCCCTTTACTTTTCTCTCAGCAAAGTTTTATAGATTTCTGTGTAGAAGTCTTGTGCATCCTTTTTTAAATTTATCTTTTAAAATATTTGATATTTTTATGCCAATAGAAATGGTATAATTTACTAAAGTTTATTTTCTAATTGTTCATTTTTGGTATATAGAATTCCAATTGAATTTTGTATGTCGATCTTGTATCCAATGATGTGGCTCAATTCACTTACTAGTTTTAATAATTTGTATTTTGGTTTTCTTCATACTCAATTATAACATAATGTTAGAGAATAATCACAGTTTTATCTCTTCCTTTTTTCAATCTTTGTTTTCCTTATTACAGTGCCCAGGATTTCTAGTACAATGTTCAGTAGAGGTGGTTATAGAAGGTATCCTTGAATTATTCCTAGTCTCAGGGGAAGCTTTCAATATTCATCAAGTAAGATATTTGCTGTCAGGTTTTATCAGATTGAAAAAGTTTTCTTCCAGTCCTAATGTGTTATATAAATGGGAGAGCAAGTCCCCCTTGGAGGGTCTTTAAAGAACACTCCAACAAGGCTACAGAAATATACTAGGGGAGGCATATAAAATTAGAGGATTTGTTGTACTTGCAGATCCTAGAGAGGAAAGCACAGCACACCACTGAGAAGGCCTCATGGGAAGAGTACCAGGGGAGCTGGCTCCACCAAGCAGGTAGGGAGCCAAGAGAGAGTGAGGACTGGGAACAAGGGCCTTTATGGGGTCAGGATGGAGTATAAAGGGAAGAGGCTGTAGGGGATTTCACTGGTGTGTTTGAATGTCCCTAGGTCACAGTGAGGGAAGGACAAGAAGAGTGAGTTGTGGCAGGGACCAGCCTTATCACACTGCTGCACCTGTGTGATAGAGCGTTCACTGCTTATTGATAGGGATGATGAGGCATTAGGAAAACATGAAGTTTTTAAAGTTTACAGTACACCTAGTTTGCCGAGTACTTTTTCATGAATAGATCTGAATGGTATCAAATACTTTTTCTGCATGCCTTGAGAGGACCATGTGCTTTTTTCCATTTTTCTGTTAATAGAGTGCTTTACATTGATTGATTTTCCAACTCTAACCCAACCTTGGATTTCTAGAATAAATCCCCTTGCTTATAATGTTCCTCTTAAAAATATCTGAGAATTTAATTTGCTAATATTAATATTTTGTTTAGTTTTTTCTGAATTTTATAAAAGACATAAGTTTGTAATTGTCTTGTAATGTCCTTATTCAGTTATGGGATCGAGGCTATGCTGGCCTCTTTCATAAAATGATTTGGGACATGATCCCTGTGCTTCTGTATTCTGGATCAACTATGTGAGATTGGTGTGGTGTTTCCTTTGGGCATGTGGTAGAGTTCACCAATAAAGTACTTTAGGACTGGAGTATATCTTTTATGTACAAATGTAATTTCTTTAATGAATATAGCACTATTCACATTTTTATTATTTTTTTCCTGTTTTGGCAAATTTTTTTTTTACTAATTCGTCCATTTCATCGATGTTTTCAAATATTGCCATAAGGTGTTTGCATATCCTCTTATCTTTTTAATGTCTGTAGGATTTATAGTGAGTTCCTTTTTTCATTCCATATTTGTAAACTTTTGTTTTTTCTTCTTTTTTCTTGATTAATCTGGCCATGGGCTTATTAATTTTACTAGCATTTTCAAAAAAGCAATTTTTAACTTGATTGATTTTCTCTATTACACCTCTGTTTTCTATATCATTAATTTCTGCCCTGTATTATTTTCTTTTTTCCACTCTTGTTGACTTTAATTTGGTGTTTCTTTAATGACTTCTTGAAATGGATACTTAAATCATTGATTTTCAAGCTTTCTTCTTTTCTAATACTTCCATCTAAGTATATAAATTTCCCTCTAGTCATACCATTAGCTTCATCTCACGCACTTGATATATCATATTTTCTTCATAATTCAGTTAATAATATTATCAAATTTCCATTGTCTGTATCTTTGACCCATGTGCTAATTGGAAGTATATTGCTTAATTTCCAAACTTTTGTATAATTTAGTTATTGTTTTATTATTGATTTCTACTCAAGTTCTGTGTGGTCAGAGAACATACTTTGTATGATTTTTGACCCTTGAAATTTGTTCAGATTTATTTTATTGTCCAGGATATGGTAAATTTTGGTAAATGTTCAATGTGCATTCTGTGTATTCTGTAGTTGTTGACTATAATTTTCTAAATATATCAGTTTGGTCAAATTTATTAATCACATTATTAATATTTTATCTTTACTTATTTTTAACAGCCTGTTTTACCAGTAACTGAGAGCAGTCCATTAAAATGTCCCTCTTGGATTTTCTTATTTCTTTTTCTAGTTCTGACAGTGTTGGCTGTATATACTCTGAGGCTTGGTAATTAGGTGCATTCAGATTTAGGATTCTTATATCCTTCTATGGTTTGGTTCTTTTGTTATAAAATATCTCTTTTTATCTCTAGTAATTTTTCTTGTCATTAAGTTCACAGTGTCTGATATTAGTATAATTTCTATGTATTTTTCCAATCTTTCTTCTTTCAAATTATGTGTCCTTATACTCAAAGTGTGTCTCAGTTAAGCAGCATTTAACTGGGGCTTTAAAAAATAATTTAATGTGTATATATAACTTGAACTAGTTACTTTATCTGTATTTATGTGATTACTGATATATTTGGGTTATAATCTATCATATTACTATTTGATATTTTTATTTGCCCCAACTGCTTAGTGTTTCTTTCCTTTCCTTTATTACCTTACTTTGAATTAATGAATGATTGCCTCTATTGGCTTGTTAGGCTTTTATTCTTTTGCTCTTCTTTTAGTTGTCACTTGAAATTACAAATCAAATCATTAATCTGTTAGTGTACAGTATAAATTGTGACTTTGACTACTTTCCAGAAAATGCTAGGGACTTAGAGCATTTTAATTCCATTTGCCACTCCTACCCTGTCTTATATTTCAATTTTACATGTGTTTTCAATCCCATGCGACATTACAATTGTTTTAAACAGCTAATATTCATTTAGATTTACTGAATATTTACCATTTTTTTTGCTCATCATATCTTCCTGTATTTCCAAACTTCTATCTGGGATCTTTCTCCTTCTACTGAAAGTACACTCCTGTTTTTTTTTAAGGTACGCTCTTAAATATTCTTTTAGCGTTGGTCTGCTACTGGCAAATTCTCTCAGGATTGCTGCATGAAAAATTCTGTATTTCATCTTCATTTTAAAACAGCTTTACTTAGACCTAATTTACATAAAGTACACTGAATGCATGTAAAATACACAATTTGATAAATCATGACACCTGTATACACTGTTAAAGCATCACTACAACCAATATGATGCACCTATTCATCACCCCCAAAAGTTTCCTCATGCCCTATTTGACATTTCAAATTTGGAGCATAACTTTAGGGGCGCTTACAACCAACTCATGTTTTCCTGAGCCTTTGCACTGGGTTCAGCGTAGAACCAGACAAATATTTGCCAATTTCCTGGGCTAGCGTAACAGCAATCACAGCTAGCGCTTGTATCCTGCTTTCATGCGCCAGGCATTCTTCTAAGCACTTTATATGGTTTAACATTTAATTTATTTGATTAAATCCTCATCACAACTCTATGAATTAGGTACTGTTATTGTCCTATGGCAGAATCTGAGGTGCAGAGTAGTTAACTATACGCTGCATCCCTGAGGCAGGCACTGGCACTCTCTAAAAGTAACTCACTTGGATTTCTGAAAATCTATCTCCTGGAGATTTGCCAGTGTCTCAGTATCAAGCACAGATGTGTTATTTTCCATCTGTTTGTCTTATTTTGGA
This sequence comes from Lemur catta, assembly GCF_020740605.2. Taxonomy (NCBI): domain Eukaryota; kingdom Metazoa; phylum Chordata; class Mammalia; order Primates; family Lemuridae; genus Lemur; species Lemur catta. The sequence continues at coordinate 156,270,095 of NC_059128.1, forward strand.
AGATATGGGTAAGTATGAAGAATGAACTTTAAGTCACTAACAGATTACCAGCCACCCGAAAATTACCAGTTTTAGCAATTAGCTTTTCACCATGGTAAATAATACCATGTGACCATCCTTGTCACTAAACCTTTGTATATGCCATGGTCATTTATTTAAGATAAATTTCAAGAAGTAGAAATGCTGAATTAAAGAACACAAAAAGGTGGGGCATGGTAGCTCACACCTGTAATCCCAGCACTTTGGGAGGCTGAAATGGAAGGATAGCTTGAGGCCAGGAGTTCGAGACCAGCCTGGGCAACATGGCAAGACCCTGACTCTACAAAAAAACTTAAAAATTAGCCAGGTGTAGTGGCTTGCACCTGTAGTCCTAGCAACTCAGGAGGAGGCTGAGGCAGGAGGATTGCTTGAGCCCAGGAGTTTGAGGTTACAGTGGGCTATGATTGTGCCACAGCACTCCAGCATGGGCAACAGAGCAAGACCCTATCTCTAAAACAACAACAATAAAAAAAAAATAACATGAAAAACTTCAAGCTTTTGATGCATTCACTAATTGTTTACCAGTTTGATGGGTAGGGGTGTGGGGAAAGGTACACAATAAGTGGATAATTGTCAAAGTGGATTAATGTCAAAAGAGCAAGAAATAATATTCCAGTGCCAGAGTACTAGCAAGATTGCCCCCAAAGGATCTCTGGTATGATGATTCTGTAGTATCTGTCTGGTGTTTTTTTTTTTTCCTCTTAGAAAGAGAAAAGAGATTTTAATTTTTTTAATAAATAGCTTCATTTTGGTAGGTACCACAGAGATATATAGCCTTTTATGGTTTGTTTTGTTTTTACTATTAGTTATGTTGCTCCAGTTCCAATTGTGTTCACTCAATCAAAAGAATCAGTACAAAGCTTTTTCTTGTATATAACCTGCACTGACAACCTCAGTCCCCAGATTCTGCTATTGCTCCTTCGTGGGTAGTGGTTTCCCTGCCATGCTTTGTTTGGAGATCCTCCGGGGGTGGCTCTCCAGCGTGGTGAATGCCATCCTTGTTTAAACAGGTAGGAGGGAGAATAATCTAATTCTACCTAAGAGAGAAGACAGTAAACCAATGCTCTGTTTCCATTGCTGTTGGAAAAAGAACAGTAAATGACAGCAAAATTGAATAGCTTGATAGTTGCACGGTATAAATTACCCAGCGGAAGAGATGTGTTGAGAGGGAAAGTGAGGATTTGATCTCTGTCTTTCAGTTTTCAGTCGTTGTCAACCACAAACTACAAAAGTTGGCTCAGCAAACCTTGGCTTCATCCAGGATACTAGGGAACAAGCCAAGAGATTTTTTTTTTTTTCCCCTTCTAAGTTGCTCAGGATTGGTCTTCTGTGGATATGTTTACATTGGTGAATAAAGTCAGAGTACTTGAGTCATTTTGCTACAGTAGTGTTTTACAAACTGTGGGTTGGGCCCTATTAGTGGATAACAAAATCAATTTAGCAAGTCATTACTAACTTTTTCAAAAATGGAATAGTACATAAAATAGAATAGAGTGGAAAGAGTTCAAGGGAATAGAAACTATCCAAGTGCACCACAGGAGTAAGGATACTGTGGAACCTTTGTTTTAATTAGATATACATACACACACACACACACACACACACACATATATGTGTGTGTTACAGGTTAAAACTTACTTTTTATTGTGAATAATGGTCAAATAATGACTTCTGGGAATTTATTACATTAGAGGGTTTTTCCAATTTTGTGAGAATATTTTTGTAAATAGACAGTTTTCAAAAATGTTTGTTTGGAATTACACAGGTCATACTTTTGAATTTGATGTTGAGGTGAGCAGGGAAAGCCTTCATGTTGATATGGACAGTTATAATTTTCTTGCTGATCAACTGCAAGTAGAAAACAAATTTGGCTTATCTGAATCTGCCTTTATTATGGTTCTATGTTGACAGAAACTCTGATAATTAGACCTCTTTTCAAATGTCAGATGGAAAACATCCCCAAGTAAGAAAACCACCATAGGGACATTCAACTGCCAACCCAAGGGTCACCAAACTTTGCAAGACAGATGACTTATGGTAATACTATACACCTACTTGCCCATGATTGGATTTGAGAATTTGCCAAACAATGAAGTCACTCATAGTTGGTTGTGATGACATATGCAGATTTTAAAACTTTACTATGATAATTTGAAAAAATAAGTTTTCGTGAAAGCGAAGTTTTGCCTCCTAATTCAACTTAATTCAAATCTATGCTAATTTTCTTTGAGTTAACATTAGGTGGATTCATGAACTTGGGTAAGATCTAGCTAGTAATCAAACTGTACGTAAGGAAATTTTCCACATGTGGGACATATGCATATAAATACATATATACAGATCATATTAGTATGTAATGCATTCTGCCAAATATACCCATTCATTGTAATTCATCTTTATGAAAATAAAGAACAGTCAATATAATAAATAAAAATAGGAGCTCTAGAAAAAAATACGAGAGCAATTATGGCATAAAAGTTTCATCTTGGATCGATTGGCAGTGACTGGGGAGCTATTTGAGAGGGATTTGGAGGTTGTGTTTGGAGTCAGCACTAAGGAAAGGTTGCATTTGATTAGTAATATCTGTGATGAACATAGAAGGGGGACAGTGGGGATATATGTGCCTTGTGTTTATCTTGGAAGTTTTCAGTTTAGTAAATCTGTATGTTATCTTAGAAACATGAGTTGCTTCCTCCATTTTATAGAGGGAGGGAAAAGAATAGCAGATGGATGTTGCCCAGAGTTCAACCTTTCACTATCTCTTGCTCTTGTTTTATTTCTGTTCATCTAGATTATTTGTTTAGATCATGCCACATAATGTTTATATCTGTTTACTCCTTTCGATTTTCATTACCACTGTTACATTTTTGGCCCTCATTAAAGAAATTATAATAGAAGCTTTCTAGATGGCTTCCTTTCTTCTGGTGCTTAAAACTTTTTGAGAAGGTCAAGGGTCATGGACTCCATTGAAATCCATGTGAAAGCTATGCACCATCTCTCAGGAAATGGAATGCTTGCACAAACTTCTATAAATTAGTTAAAGAGGGTTGTGAATTCCCTGAGGTCTACATTTAATTAATTACTCCTACTCTAGTTTGTTTTCGCTAATCAATCCCTCAAATTTCTATCAGGGTAATATACATAATACACAATTTGGATCACATTACCCTTTGCTCAGAGCCATTAAGTTTCCCATTGCCTTGAGAACAAAAGTCCAGTCTGCTTGGGTCAGAATCCAACCTTTCAAGGTCTGTCCCCAATTCTGCCTTTGCAGCCTCATCACCCACTCTCTACCCCTGCCTACCCACACCCTGCCCAAATACACAACTTTCCAAGCCAAACCAGAACACTGTCTAGTCCCTCAATATTTCCTGCACTTTGCCCCCACAGTTGCTGCAGCCTAGGCATCCTTCCCCTCATTCCCACCTCGCTGGGCCCTTTCTAACCTCTGAGCCCAGTATCTGTTCTGATGCTCAGTTATTTTTTTTGCATGTAGCACTTGGTGCAGAGTGACATCTTGCATGGTGCCTCACACATCATGATGGCATATTCGTCTGTTTGCCCCCAGATCCTTCCCTTGACCTTCCCCTCTATACTAATGGGCTGCCTCGTGAGGTTTGGGCCTCCTCTGGCTTCAGCCCTTGGAAGGCCTTGGAAGAAGATTGGAAGACACCAGAGTGTTTCTTCTCCACTCTCTCTACCTCAGACCGCGTCTCCTCTGTGGCTTCAGCTCCTACTGGAGGGGCCATGAGCTTTCAGCTTCTGCTGAGTGACCCTGACCCCAGGGCTCCAGTGTCAACACCTCCATTCTTGTCCCCATAGCTTAGGGGTTTCCTGCCATCACTGAGTTCCTGGATGCCTCATGCTCTCCTGTTTAAGTTCACATCTTTTCCTTCACCTGAATAATCAATTCCCTGCACTACAATCCTTCTGTTTAAATACTTTGACTAGGGTATATTTTCCTGGATGAACCTTAACTGATATAGCTGGCATTTGGTGGATATTTGCTGAATTTTATCAGGTAATTTTAAACCATCTTCTGTGTGGCCATCTCTTTTTTGAGTGCAATAGGGGTAAGTCATATATCAGTTATCTAGTATATAATAATATTACTTGATGTTACCTAGGGTAGTAACAAATTACTCCAAAACTCAATAGTTTGAAACAATTAGCATTTATTAGCTCAATGAGTCTAAGGGTTGGCTGGGTGGTTCTTCCAGCCCCCGCTGAGCTCATTCATGCATTTGTGGTCAGCTGAATGTCAGCTGGGTGACTCTGCTTATCTTTGCTGGGCTTTCTCATATGTATAGGGCTTGCCTAGTCTAGGCTGATCTAAGGTGGCCTGGGTGGGTCAACTCCACTGTATGTTTCTTATCCATAAGAGCTCAGGCTTGTTCTCATGGTCATCACAGAAGAGCAAGAGAAAAAACTTAAACATAACTTTTTCAAACTTCTATATAGAGCATATCTGATTACATTCCATTGTCCAAAGCAAATCACATGTCCAAAAACAGAATCAAAGGGGACAGGAAAATTGACTTAATCTCTTCAATGAGAGGAACTGCAAGGTTACACAATAAAAGGGGAGATGCAGGGAGGAATGAAGCATTGTGCCTATTATTAACAATACTATATTGTGCAGGTAAAAATTTAAGAGGGTAGAACTCATGTTAAGTGCCGGAAGGAAGGAAAGAAGGAAGGAAAGAAGGAAAAGAAAAGAGAAAGAAAAGAATAATTAGAAAACAAAAATCTGTATTGACAAAACTTCCAAAAGCAAAGCCAGAAGAAAATGTTTGTTTCTCTAGAGGATACAAGGCATTGACATGTCAGTAAGAAAACATCCATTGATCTAGCAGAAAAAAACATGAGCAAACCGTTAGAAGGAAGGAAGGGAAAGAAAGCAGGAAAAGCCAGAGGGAGGAAAATTCACAGAATAAAAAATACAAATAACTTTTCAACATATCAAAAGATTTTCAACTTTATTTACCCAAGAGATATGTGAATTCAAACTAGGATCTATTTATCTGCTATCAAGTAAATAAAGATAATGTTCAATAACAATGTATTAGCAAAGATATAGAGAAACAAGGCTTTTAGAATATAAATTGAAACAATCTCTATGGAGTCTAATTTGGAAATATCATTCAAAATGTTTTAAAAAAAGTGTATTCCCATTGAATGGCCAATTCCATTTCTTAAGATTTGCCCTATATATTAACATATATGTGTCAAAACTGGCACTTATGCAAGCTTATGCCTTGTAGTCCTATTTAAAATAGCAGAAGAAAAGACTTCACTGGCTGTCAATAAGTGTGATTGTGGTTTAATGATATAATAGAATACCATGTAACCATCAAAATAAAATTTAAAAAGACTGAGTTAGCCCTTAAAAAAGAAAAGAATGTAGGCCATCAATGCAATGCAATCAGTCTTTCTCAGGCTCCGTAAGATTTGATGAGAGGCTGGAGACTAATGATAGATAGATAGATAGATAGATAGATAGATAGATAGATAGATAGATGATAGAAAGAATTAATTTTTGCCATAATAATCTTTTTAAAATTAAATTAAATTTAAATTTAACCCTTTAAAAGCTCTGCAGTAAAATATGCATTGTGTATTTGCTAGTTTGTTCTGTGCAATTTTGTTTGTACAAAGTTACTGTCAGAAAAAACAGACCAGTGAAGAGCTGTTTATAAATAACATATTAATAACCAAGTTAAAGGGACTTTATTTATTCTTTAACCTTCAATTTGCATTAATTGGGAGCAGTCATGGGAAATAGTGCCAACCTCACCTCAGGTCAGATGGCTTAACAAAATGAACTGTTTCATGCCCAGAAATAAATGTATTCCAAATATAAATATGAATCAGTTACAAAACAGATTCTTTTGAAACTACAAAATAACCGCACTGTTAATATATTTGTGCCCCAATTAAAAATGAGTCAAGAACACACATTCTGAGCTAAAGTTGTCCCAGGCAGTGATTCTCATTTTTGCTTTGAATCTTGTGTTTACAAAACTGGGCAGTCTCCTTTGAGCCACGAGCAAAGTCACAGCTCCCAGTTTTCTAAAGAGAAGAATTAAAAATGGGTGTGTTTAAACTGGAAGGGTTTCAGGCTTGACCTTGCTGCTTTAAATTTTCTTCCTCACAAGGAAATCACTTTGAATTTGTCTACTGGAAGAGCTCTAATTTGGTTTGTTCTCACTTTGAGGCACACCATGAGAAAGATGCCATGTGTTTGTATTATAGAAAAATTTGGAAGCCACCTCAGTGATGCTGTGTTTCAGCTTTCTTCTCAGCAATTTTATCTTTAAAACCTGAACCCAGTGGGCGCGGTGGCTCACGCCTGTAATCCTAGCACTCTGGGAACCCAAAGCGGGAGGATGGCTTGAGGTCAGGGGTTCAGGACCAGCCTGAGCAAGAGCAAGACCCTGTGTCTACTAAAAACAGAAAAACTTAGCTGGGCAACAAAAAACAGCAAAAATTAGCCGAGTGTGGTGGCATGCGCCTGTAGTCCCAGCTACCCAGGAGGCTGAGGCAGAGGGGTTGCTTGAGCCCAGGAGTTTGAGGTTGCAGTGAGAGCTATGATAATGCCACTGCACTCTACCTGGGATGACAGAGTGAGACCTGGTCTCAAAAAAAAACAAAAGAGAAAGACTTGAGAAGTTGGAAAACTTTTGCTGCGAGCTAGGCTGATACCATGGCACTCTAGCCGGGGCAACAGAGCAAGACTCTTGTCTCAAAAAAAACAAAAAAAAGGAAAACCTAAACCTGTTCTTAGTCATTTAGAACAAGGCCCCTGACATCAGACTGACTGGGTGCAATTCCTGGTTAGCCTCTGCTTCATTGTTTGACTTTGGGAAAAATGTTTAACTGTTCCCTGCCTCTCCTTTCCTCATCTGGAAAATGGGATTATTAATAATACTTATCTTATATGTTCATTGTGAGGATTAAATTATGTGAAATTAGGTAAAATAACTATCACAACCCAGCCCATAAAATGTGCTTAATAAATGTTATGATAGAAATTCTTATTATTATTAATAATTACATGAGAAATTTTAGGTTTTCACAGTCAAATTCATATCTATTCTTCAAAGTCTAAATCATAATTATATCCTCAAAAAATATAACAAAATCTAGTATTGTATAAAAAAGACACTGTTTTTAGATATTAATGTCAGGGGTAATGGTGTATATTTACACATAATTGCCATAAAGCCATAACAACAGTTACAAACACAAGCTTTTCCCTGGCTTTGTTAATCTAGTCTTCGAGAATGCTTTTAGAATATGCTTGTTAAGTGTCTTGGTCTTCAGCTGCATACTATCAGAGTTTCTGATTGTCTTGCAAACAGTGAGATGAAGTTCAAGGTATTGGATTTGAAGGTTTATGAAAAGAACAATGGAGAAAGATTTTGAAGGAAAGAGACAGATGCAATGCCATAGTCTTCCTTAATGTTTAAAATAGGAGGAAAATTAATAATAAGTCCATTTTAATAAATATGACTTGCCTTTCAACATATTGAGTATCCACTGTGCATGGAGTCATAGAGTGTAAGAGCCACTGTCAAAACAAGACAAGGCAGCATCTTCAGAGGCTCAGAGTGGAGCAGCAGAGAAAATTTCACATGCACACATACGTATGCACACCCACACAGAACCAACAATCACTTTAATGATATAACAAGTGCTTTTATGGTGCCATAAACGTTGGGTGTTGGGTGAAAAGCCAATGACTGAGTATATATTTATTCAATGTGGCAGTTAAAGGGAATGAGCTATTATAGATCAGCATGGTTAGAGCTTGCATATATAAGGTTGGGTCAAAAATGTAGAATGAGTGATACATATGCAGAGATTAATATCATATAGGTAAATTAAAAACACACAAACATGTTCACTGCCCTGGATGCACATTTATGTATGTGAATGCAAAATGAACATTATGTCTGGAAAGATATAAACCAGTTCATGGTCTGGACTTGGCATGGGGTTGTCAAGGAGACTATAGCTATGCTCGATTTTTTTAATAAAAAGAACAGATATGATAAAATGCTAAGAATGGTCCATTCAGGGTAATGGGAACCCAGACGTTTGTTCTACTAACCTCCAATTTTCTATAATTTCTAAGTTCCCCACAACAACAACAACAAAAGTTGTGGGACCACAGTTAGTTGACAAGCAGCTTTCCACTTGCCGTGTAGACAGACACTTGGCGACATCCTCTGCTGATTGAGCAGATACCATGGTCTGTTTGGCCTCCTCTCTCATCTGGTTTGTACCTGTGGAAAGTGTTCCAGATATGATCGCACTTCACACAATCTAGACAGCGCCATAGCTTCATGCTCGGGTGCATTCTCCGGTGAAAAACATGCCATTCTACCGCTGGTTTCATATGGCTCGATTGCAGCCTTTATGTGTTAAGATCTATTCTGGGAACCATCCTCTTAGACAAAGCTGGACTCTTCTTTAGCACAAGATACCTAAATGCTTTGAGATCCACATTGGCCTTTTAGTCATCTTTCCAGGCTGGGAATCCAAAGCTCTTGGGTCTTGTCCCTGAAACTCTACAGAAAAGTAGGTCTTTGGCATTCACAAAAGTTTCCCCATGCCTATAATATGTTATTACAGTCCTTGTGTTAAAGTCCCTTTCTCTGAAACCATCTCCCCTTTAGAATGAGATTTTATCTAAGTCTATTTGCATTTATTCAAAATCAGAGACAGCTCTGAAACCAGACCCTATTTAAACACAGAAATAAGAGCAGTTGCAGTTTAATCAAATGTTGGGGAACTTTAAAACAAAAACAACTTATATTTATCGTCTTGTGTTTCCTTTTTTCCAGATCTGCAATTTCCCTCCGGTTGGCCGTCCTGCGTGGGTGCCAAGTTCCACACATGAGTTAATGAATAAGAAGGTCAGATGTTGGGCTTCACTTATTTGCAGACTTGTCACTTTGCTATTCATTGTCACTTTTAAGCATTATGGGAATTATCTTCTAATTTGTGGCGTTGCTGCTGTTGTTATTTAACATAGTCTTGAACTCTGTTCAGAAGAAATATAAAACATAAAATGGGCTTAAAAATCATAACAGAGAAAAGGAATGCTACAAATTCACTCAGGGAAAGAAGGCTACTAAGTGAGAGAAAGGAGTCCATTTTTCACTTGTTATGCTCAGTGAAGATCCAACAGTCCTATCTCATGTGTCTTTTCCTTGAGAGCTAAAAAAAAAAAAAAAAGGCATAAGAATTAGGTAACCCATTGGTTAGAGCAAGTCAGATAGGGTACTAGCACCTGTGCAGTAAAGATCCACTTTCTTTACTGACAAGTCGTCTGAACTCTCCTTTTGGTCCCTAGGTGTTTGGTAACATCAAGCAGCCTGTTTGGATCACTGGTTTATAATTTGGAATCCGGTTTGTTTACATTATTATAACAACACAGATTCAGTTTGCCTCTGCATTTAAGGTTGTGTCAGTGCTTTCCTTTCTGTGTTTATTATTTTTAGCAGTTTAAAAGCTACCCAAGAAAAAATGGCTTTCTGGCGATAAGGGGACATTCAGGCTTGGCCAGGGTCTGGAAGGTCTATAGAAATGCTCACTGGCTGCAGGAGTTGGGTCTTCTGAATGCTGTCTTTGTGCTTCCCCTTGCCGGTGGCCTCTGGCCTATTGTCTAGGCACCTGGGTTGGAGTGGTGCTATCTGATTGTAACCAGTACTAGGGTTACAGCGCTCAGTGCCCAGGCCCTCCCTCGGGGCCCCCAGTCTGGCTGCCTCTGTCTCCCAGCCCTCCCTTGAGGGGACCCGTCACAGCTCTCATATCAGAAAACACTATTTGTAATTTATAGAACATTCAAGGAAAAGGATCACTAGGAATCTTTGAGACCTATGGTTCTCTCTCTCGCTCTCTCTCACTCTCTCATTTTTCTTTGTTTTTGTTTTGTTTTATAAATAATTCACTCCTTTCCCAAATGAAATATTACAGTGGACTGCAATGTGTAAAGCAGGGAAAAGGATAGCTGTTCTGCTTGAATTTGAGAAAGGTCCTGCAAGCCCCAGCCTCTTCTTCATATCCCCTCCAATCAAAGTGACCTCAGAGGTCCTCCCCTCCCATCAGGAAACCTAGGGCACCTCCAAATACTTGCACACTATTCTTGCAGGGCAGTCCCCTCAATTTACAGATGAGGAAACTAAAAGTAGAAGTCTAGAGATGCTCAGAACCTGAGGGATTAGACACAAAAGTGGGCACACTGTATTCATTCATTTTTATATAGTTCTAGAGAAGGTATAACTAATCTGTGGTGATGGGAACCAAAATCGTAATTACCTCAGAGAGAAGAGAGGGTTGACTGGCAAGGAGCATGAGGGAATTTTCTGGAATGATGAAAACATTGTATATCTTTCTAGAAGTGTGGGCTACATGCATTTTCCAAAACTATTCTGTGCATTTTATTCTAATAAATTATGGAAGTATTAAAAATTTTTAAAAAGAGACAGAGATAAAGCAAGAAATAAATCAGGCATGTAGTGAGTGAAAATTCTGTAGCCAGATGTTTGGATTGAATCACCTTCCTTAAAGTTATGAGGGCTATTTATTGAGTCAGGTCTAAGGTCATTATGCAAAGTTTCTGAGGATCAGAGACCCTGCTTTTCTTCCAGTTCTTTCTTTGTTCAATAATCACCAAAACTAGGAAAAAAAAATTGCCAGAGATTTCCAGACAATGGAATGACTGCATAACCTGTGGAATCTTCCAGCCTGTAATGTGGCTAAGGTGTGATACTCGGGAGTTCTGGAAGTAGAAATCCTGAGTACACCTGATTCTACTGACCATGGATGCCAAGGATCTTGCCCTTCTGCTGTGTAGCAGATAGAGTGCCAGGAGCCTTAGAGAGGCACCATTTTCCAGATGGGGTCCTCTGAGCTTATAGGGGCTTTGGGAAGCCCCTTAAAGGCCTCTGCTGGGAGGAATGCTGGCATGTAGGAACAATCTGGATCACTCTCCCGAGATACCGCTTGACTTTTATCTGCTTAGATATTGGGTTTCTCTATCAAATTTCATGAATATAAAGAATTCTACAAGTGAAAAACATGTGACAGACATTCCACATATTATATACCCATTCTGGTGTATGTTATTTCCTTAATCAACCAAATGACATTGAATTCTGCTCTTTAACCACACTGGGCTTTTACCTCCTAAACTTGTGCAGAAAGACATGGTCCAGGTCAGGACTGTCCTGCAGGATCTCACTGATCTGGACTCATCCTAAGAGTTCTGGATAGTCTTGGCTTCAACCACTCCTTCCCCAAAAGAGAGGTCCCTCTCGAGCTGCTTTCCAGAATTTTGATGCAATCAAGGATATTGTAAAAAAGAAGAAAGATCAAAATGAGCTTGGAGCCCTCTGGAGGTGATGAGCATGTAAGTGGTCACTGCTGGTTTTCCGCCCAATACTGCATTGTGATCATTGCCTAGAGAAACGAGATGCCATAGCAAGACCCTTCCTGCAGGGGTCCCAGAAGATACCATTCTTTAAGTTGGGACCGCATCTTGTTCAGTAATCTCTGTTTCACAAATGTAAACCTCCTTTTTGTCATGCATTAGTTTTACATGCACTATTAATAATACTCGTCAAATTCTTCATAATTTTTTAATCCTTTGCTCCTGCTCATCTGTTTGCTTTCTTAATGACCTATAAAATGTAAGATTCTTTCTCATATGTGTTAGCAGAGTGGAACTCCTGATAACTAGGGTTGAAAGACAGACCTCTGGTGATACCTGTAAAACAGGCTACTTGTGGATTCAGTCTTTCTCCTTTCAGCAAATATCAACTACCATCAAATTGGCCTTGTGTCTATGTCTTTGCAGTAGGGCATTTTGACCCCCTAAAAAGCACTTTCCTCACCCTGAAATACTTTGAAACAACGTTATTTAAATTTTTCTATTTGTGTGTGTCAGGCCATAAAGTGGAAGGTAATTATTGCGGTTGAAATCCAGCTAAGGACATAGACCAGGGCAGACACGACCCTGGGACCAACTCTGCCTTTTAGAGCCTGATGAAAAAATGGGGCGGGAAGAGCAAGGAAAATATTTTTGAAAAGGAAATGATGACAGTGTTAGGAAACGGCAAGAAAGGGTCATGTAGAGCCCAAGTAGGAAGGATTTGAAGATACTCACATGTTCCAGCCTTTGAGGCTGTATTATTTTTCTTCAGAAAAGACAAACTGTCTACTCACTTGAGTGATTTCCCAACAAAGGGCCAAAGCCTATTTCACTCACAACATGGATCCACATTAACGCAAATTTAGTTCACTAATGAAGCTGTGGTAAAACTGAATCATCTGTAAAAAAGAACATTTTAAACAACCAGGACATCTTTTAACCCACACAAACTGTGCTTTGCATGCAAATGCACACAAATTTCCTAATCAAACCAAATTTAATTTAGCAAGAGATTTTTTTCTCCAACCAGTTTAGTTTAATGTGCATGAGAGCAGAAATGGAATTACACAATGTAAGAGTTTGAGCAGAATTCGCTTTTTGGCAATTCCATTTGAAAGGACTTGTTTAAGGTCATTAAGAGTCAATGTAACAAAATGGAAAATACCAAGACATAAATTGTATGTCTTCTCCATTCCAGTGACTTTGGGCAATTGATCTTCCTGGAGCCAATGTTCTTGAAGCTTCTTTCTTTGCTGACTTTTTTTCTTCCTTTCTTTCTTTCTTTCTTTCTTTCTTTCTTTCTTTCTTTCTTTCTTTCTTTCTTCCTTGGTCAAGTGGATAATGCAACATGTGTGTAGTCAGATTTCAATTATTCATGAGAATGGAAAGGAGAATACAATGCCAATAACTGAAGTCCAATCTATTGACATTTTCTTCCCACTGACTATTTTTTGAGCAGCAACCTGAAACTTTTCAACCACCAACTGCTTGTCAGAGCTTTTCACAAGTGAGAATATGTCCTGGTTTGAGTTTTATCTCCTTATCTTTCCCCCAACTATTTTCTCTATTGGTGCTATTGAGCTATTAACCACTAAAAAGCAGGCTGCAAGAAAAATAATGAACACTTTAATGTGCATATTATTTTTATTCTTGGTTTCCAGACAAGGACAGTAGGGGTAAAATGATTAGGAGCAATGCCCTGTCACAGGGGAAGGGCTGGGCTTTCTCTCAGATCTATCTGCCAGCCCCTGTTCTTTGGAAGAGAAACAATGGATCAAAACTTATCAACATATTACATTGGCTGAATTGGAGAAAGAGCTAAAGTTGTGAAGAGAATTAACTACTATTTTGGGCCTGCCCATAACAGAAAACCATAAATAACAGTGACTTAAACACACCAAGGTTTGTTTTTCTCTCCAGAGCAGGGGGTGTGGTTCTAAAAACATCAAGAACTTGGTACCTTCTATCTTTCCGCATTGCTATTCTTAGCATATGACTTTATCCTCAAGGTTTCCTCTTGGTTCAAGATGACTGCTGGGCTTCAAGCCTTCACATGTAAATTCCAGACAACAGGAAAGATGAGGGAGGGGGACTAAAAGGTACCCTTACCTGCTGTGTTTTTCCTCTTTAGGGGGCCTTACCAGAAGGCCGAGCCAACAACTTCTACCTCCAATTGCATCTGCTATCTCCTAGTTGCAAAGGAAACTAGAAGATGTAGCTGGGTATCTTGTCACTCAGAATGAAAGTGGGGCTTGGTTATGAGGAATATTGTGGATGCATCTAGCAGACCTGGTCACAATTAGGCAGCTCCTGGAGGCTCTTCAATTACTGAGAGGAATGGTCAGCAGGTGCCTTAGAGTGACTGATCTTGTAGCCAAGTGCATGAGGGATAAAAAGGGAAGGAATGAAAGGTAGTTTTGAGGACTTAGTTTGTGGGTACAAGCTTTAGTATGGTGGCATCAGGGACAGGAGATAGATGTATGTGATAGAATTTGTAAAGAGTGAGTTGACCAAGAATGTTCATTAATTAGCTGCTATTCAAAGCTGCATTTAAACACACACACATGTATACACACACATGTGCATTTGTATAAACACATTATATATGTATTTCATATTCATATACACTTACACATATACAACAAAAACAACATACAACAAACAATAACAAACTTTCTTAGGGCTCCATACCACCAGTAGCAATGGTTTTCAAACTTTAGTATTCTTAAGAATCAGCTCCAAAAAGAAAGGATTAAAAAAGGGGGGTAAATTACAGAGTTGTAAAGGGAATGAGAGAAAGAGAAGTTGTAAAGATAACCAGGAAGTCATCATAAGCCGCCAAACTAGAGAAAGTGGGAAAGTAAGGATGGGGGAAGAACTGGTTGTTAAGTTTTTGTTCTCTTTTTTCTTTCTTTTTCTTTTCTTTCTACCTTCCTCTCTTTTTTCCTTCCTTCCTTCTTCTTTCCTTTCTTCTCTCTCTCTTTTTCTTTCTTTTTTCTTTCACTTTTTAAGTTTAGGAGGAGTATACTCATGAGTTTGGTAATCATATTTTCATAAACCTTTCATTATGGTATCCCAGATAAGAAAGAATTTAACCCCCAAATCATCGTGCCCCTTTTGTTAAGCCAAAGGGCAGCAGATAATTTCTTGCCATTTTTCAGATGACAAAATCAAGGAAATCAAGGATCATCTCTGGTGTTGACAGGATGGGGCTAGAGCCCCCGGTATAGCTATTTTGCAACTCCTCGTGCACGACACACTGGCGTGTGCACACATCCCTGTGTGTGTCATCCACAGGGCTGGGCCAAAACGACCAAGTCTGTCAGTACAACTCTCTTGGTTGTACTATGTGTTTGACACCTTTAGCTTCAAGGCAAAAAGTGTTTTTTATTTTAGCTTTTAAAATCAGCTATAGTTGAATAAGTATAACTTGGTTTTCTGATTTTAACCTCCTCTTGATTGCATTTTGTAAAGCTCACGTGAGTCCTGTTTTTTCCCACCAAATGTCAGAAAGAGGCAGGTTTCACTGGCGTTGGCTGCCTGCTGCTCCAGCTGCCTTCCTATGCAGCATGCTGGGGCATGCGTTGCGATTTCTGCTGTAACATCCTGGACAAAGTCTCTCATTAAAAAGTAAATGCCTACACACTTACGTAGTAAAAGTATAAAAACATGCCTGGGAAAAACACACACCAACTGTGAAACAGTGGTTAGCTTAGTGAGAGAAAAGAGAGAGGATAGAGGGAGATGGGTCATTAGTATTTTGTTATTTTTTTTATTTCTTATGGAGAGATGAATCAAATACTGAAAATCTGAATGATGGGTACATGGGTGTCTGTAGTATTGTTTTATATACCTTTGAATGTGTGAACTGTTTCATAATTTAAAATTTTTTAATTAAATGCCCTTATAGGCAAAGTGATTTGAGCTCTTGAAATGAAATTTTTGCTTTTCATTTTGAGCAGTCTAAGATGGTGCTTCTCAAAGTTAAGCATTCATTAGAATCATCTAGAAGGCTTCTTAAAACAGTTTCTGTTTCTGATTCATTTGATCTGGGGGCGTGGGGCAAGAGTCTGCGTTTTAACAAGTTCCCTGGTGATGCTGATGCTGCTGTTCCCTGGACCACACTTTGAGAACCACTGCTCTAAGAGAATTTTTCACTGAGGAAACTAGAGTTTGGTTGACTGTCCAATTTTTCATTCATTAAGCAAATGTGTGCTATGTAAACGTGTCCATTCCAGCACTTGAACCGGGCCAAGTATTCTGCATGGAGCTGAAAAGATGGTCTCTCTCTAGTGGGAAGGACACAGGACTGCCCCAGACAATTGTGCAGGTGGACACTGTGTGAATGGTGCCCACTGACGTATCACAGCTCAGCCAGGTGGTAGTCCTGGGAACCAAAGAAACACACCAGTGTTTGCACAACAGTGTGATACATGCTATGATATAAATCTGCGTGATGTTCTTTGAGAGATGAACAGGACCTCCAAACCCAGATATGAATTGGGGTCAGCGAGTCAGGCAAGGCTCCCTGGAGGATGGGCTACCTCAGGTGCATCTGCAAAGGTGAAGTGAAGTTATCTGGGGAATGGTAAGGGTAGGGCGTGCAGGCAGAGGAAGTAAGTATACGCAAAGACACAGAAAGAAGATATGTAATTTGTAAGAAGATTGTTACAGATGGAGTTTAAGATTCAGGCTGGCAGCACAAGAGTGCTGACCATCAGGACTCAGGTCATGAAAGTCTGTCTGAGGTGTTTGGATTTTAATCTGATGACAGTAGGGAACCATTTAAAAATTTTAAACACAGTAATGATTTGATCCAGTTTTCTATTTTAGAAAGAATCCTATGGAAAGATGTGACAGATGGGCTGGAGGTGAGATTGGTGGCCGCAGGCCAGCTAAGCAGCTATTAGTTAGCCTAGGTGTGAAGCGAGAAGGGCTGAGCTAAGGCCGTGCCCATGTGAATGGAGAGGACTGGCTAAATCCAAGAAATATGACAGAAGTAGACATGACGAAGCACAGGGGTGCGTAGAATGAGGGAGGGGAGAGAGAAGCCATCAAGGATGACTCCCAGGTTTGTGTCTTAAGTGGTGGATGTACATTGGTGATGTTCACTGAACTAAGCAAGAGAAGAAGAGGAGATCTGAGGGCTGGTATAGGGGCTGGAGAGGGTAAGTTTGAGTTTGGACATTTGGAGTTTGGGTTATTTATGGAATATTCATGTGGAACCATCAAATGCTCACAGATAGATCCTGGTCTGGGGATTTCAATTTGGACAATATCTAGGTATTAATCATTTGTGCTTATATGGTATTATAAATAATACTGCAGTAAATATATGTAAATGTTGTCTTAATTTCTGATTTTCCATAAGAGGTATTTCTAAAATAAAGGCTGTTGATAAGTATAGTCAAATTATTGTACAAAAGTTTGTGTCATATTATGCTTCCATTAGCAGAGTAGAAGAGTATCTGCCTCCCTGTGACCTCGCCCATATTATTTGATCTTCACAAACTGGATATCCCAAAAGTGAGGCTGCTTTAATGCCTACTTTTCTGATTATTTGTAAGGTTGGACATTTTTCACTTTTTGTTGACCTTTATCCAAAGGGTACATGATCATTCATGTCATGTGCACATTTTCTATAGGATATTGATTTTTTTACAAACTAATTTTCTAGAACTCTTTTTTCTCTATTAAGGATATTATCTCTTTGTCCATCTCATGGATTGCAAATATGTTTTTCCAATTTCTCATGTGTTTTGCTCTATCAGTAGATAGCTGTTCCCTCTGCCTAGAACACTCTCAGGTATTCCCCAAGAAACCTCCTAGGCTCATTCCCTTGCTTGTTGCAAGTCTTGATTTGAATTTTATCCTCTCACTGAGGTCTATCCTGACCACTATATTTAATATCCCAACCACCCAACTAGGGCAGCCATCAGCAGTCCTGATCTCCATTCTTTGCTCTACCTTTCTTTTTCCCATAGCACTTTTCACCTTTTCACATACATTATAATTTACTTATTCTGTTGTTAGTCTCTATTCACTAAACTATAAGCTCCTTGATAGCAAGGACAGAGGAACCTTTGTCTGTTTTGTATATGGATATATCCCAAGCACCTAAAATAATGCCTGGCACATAGTAGGTACATATCTGTTAAGTGAATATTGATTGCTTTCATGGGTTCATCTATTGCCGTATAGTTTTAAATTTTAATCCATTTAAATGTATCAGTTAGGATTTGATTAGAACCTGTCTTCAAATGTGCTTTAGCACATTACAAAGACTCAATAATTATAATTTCTAGTAAAATGGTATCATTAAATATTAAATGAGATTTATAATATATAGATACAATAAGCCTTAGTACTATTCCATTATTTTGAATAAGGTATGCTTATTATTAAATTTATCTGTTACATACAGAATGTTATAGTAACAATTACATAACCACAACAGTGATAACAGAATAACTCATGGAGAAAACAATTGTATTTACTTACATTTTGGGTCCATGCTAAGCGGTCTGTGTTATAACCCATCATGTTCATGAGATAAGTGACAAATAAATTCCACTCTGAGTGATAACTGGGTCCTCCTGGAGCAGTATGGACATCATACCACTTGACAAGCATCTGAACTGCTACTTCTTTTGGAAGGATCAACTTAATTGCTTGCAAACATGTTTGTACTATTAAAAGCAAACATCTATTTAAAAAAAAAAAAAAAAGAACCTGTCTAGTCTGTTCCACTGTCTACTAATGAATGTTTTAAACCCTTGCCATTAGGATTTGCCAACAGTCTTATAGCAAGTCTTTGATGGAATTAGAAACAAAATTCAAATTTTTTATTCCTCAATACATCCATTACAAGTGGAAGAATGAGATGGGAGGTCCCTTGGAGCATTTACTCAAATCAACAAAATAGTTCATCAAAAAAATGTTCATCTCCTTCACAATGGTCTAATGACCTGCTTTATTTTAAACACAATTTTTCACAATTGTTGATTCCTGTGTTGTGTTGAGTTCTTTTATGAACACTTTCAATGGCAACCATTTAAGAAGATCACATTAATGATTGGATAGCTTCTTCTTGAAATGTAAGGAGACCATACCAAGGCCCAACAATTTCTGGTTTGGGATTGTGCTTCTTGTTAATAATATATGGAACAGCTAGTTACCAGCTCCCTTTGGGAAAACATGTTGTCAAATAAATATTTACTAAGTTTTTCTCTATTCAAAACACCATGCTGTGCCAATGGGAGGTGTAAAAACTACAGCTAATTATACTTCCCTTAAGAAACTTAAAATTAATTGGGGAGTCACCATACATATATACAAATAGGTAAATAATAATTCTAATTATTTACTAATATTTATGCTTTTGGCAACTCCAAATGCATAGGGCAGATATTACATATTCAAGATGTTAAAAGGAAAAGATAATGGTGGATTGCAGTGATCTATGAAACCTCCACTGAGGGGATTAGAATTTGTATCAAGTCTAGAAAAATAAGCAGAATTGGACTTCTTAAAAGAGGAGAAAAAGAGACGGAGGGTTATCAGTCTTAAAACTTATTTCCAACATATAGCAGGTTTTGTGTGTGTGTGTGTGGTGGTGGTGGTATTGTCATTGTAGGCAATGGGTAGTTTCATTTCTGTACTATTGCTGCATTATGGTTTAATACATTTCTGAACATTTTTAACTTTTACTTCCAACATTTAGCATATTAACATAACTTTAAAGTTGAAATTAATCAATGAGGGAAATATAGCCAGGATAATTATATTTAGACTTATCATCAAAAGACAAGAGCAATGGCATATAAGAATGAGTCTTGCAAAAAAAAAACAAAAAAAACAAGTGTTCTCCTTTCTCTTTTAAAACCATTTGCAGTTAATCGAAAGTGGACCAATGACTTTCTTTCAGTGCTGTTCTTCCTTTGAGAGGAAGCACTTAATATGGCAGGCATCATGCCAACCATTGGTGATCAGTGTTAACTGCAGTGATGAATGGCCTATCTCACTTAATCTAGACACCACCATTTAGTAACAAGCTTAACCTTTTCCTCACAGCAAATCTTTTCTGAGAGTGATTAACAAATAACAAATTCATCTGCTAGACTATGTATTTGGCTTCTTTCTCTTCTACTGCATTTTATTATTGTCTATAAATGGATGAAAGACAGACAGCCAGAAGCAGGAAGCAGGAGTTTAATTCAAAGTCTATTTAGTCAGACTTTGACTAAATAGAAGCCTGCTGAAATTATTCATTTCATTCATCTTATCTAGATGTTCCCATTTAATCCAAAATACTACCATATATATTTTGAATTTCCCATTTAATATTAAATAGTGTAACATATTTTGCAGCAAGGTAGACACAGCATTGGAATGTGCTTATTATAAGAGCATTGACCTACTTGATTTTTTGGCAATCGGGAGTAAGACACAGTCCAGCATATCCAACTTAGCAAGCAACAGGTCACATGGAACTTTGGTGTTCTAGTTGAACACTTGGCCTCCGTTCATTTATATCTTGGATCTGTGGACTACAAATTATGGCCACTTTACTAAATGGCACATATTTTTATTTAATACATTGTTAATGAAAAATAACTGTTTTCTTCATTAAAATTCAAAGAGAGTAGAAGTTGAAGGTAAAAAGGTAACATGTATGCAGTTTTCTGTATGTGTTTTATATTTCACAATAAAAGAGAGGTTAGAACTGTAACAAGTAACTGTAACTGTAACAAGATGGGCAAATTATTTCTAGTAACAGCTAGCAACTAAAGAAGGAAACTGTGTTTATTTGGAAATAGTGCTTTGACCTATGTACTTGGAATTAGAAAGATAACTCTCCAAGGGCTCTGGGTGAGAGTGGAACTGTCCTGCCAGATACAAGGGGAGGTTTTAGGCTTACTCCAAAGAGGAGAGGGAGAAACAAAAAGAAAATAAATGAATGGATGGAAATGAATGAATGCATGCTGTTAGACAAAGCACCAGAGAGAAGACAGAAGGCTATAAAGTCAGTGAAGTGACACCTCTCTATGACCCCTCTGGTCCTCAATAAAGAAGCTGAGATGTGTGATGCTAGCAGATCTGTCGTAGGAAGGACCTACCTTTGACTCAGGTCAATACAGGGTGAAACTGAGGTAGGTCAGGTGCCCACAGGGGTGGTGTCCAAGGTGGCTGGGGGGGATTGTAAAAATCTTTCAGAATGGGGGTTTGGGCCAAAGTGGAAGACAAGGGAGACAGACATAGCATATTATTGTGGTTTAGAACAGTGCTGCTTAAGTTTTAATGCTCATACAAATCACCAGGGAATCTTGTTAAAAATGCTGATTCTGAATGAAGGTCCAGGGTGGGGCCTGAGACTCTAAATTCCAAACAAAACTCCTGGGTGATGCCCATGACACTGGTCAACACACCACACTTTGAGCAGCAAAGTGGCGCCAGGACCAGATTTCCCAGATCTAACTCTTAATTTTGCCACATATTATCTGTGTGACTCTGAAGAAATAATTTAACTTGCCTTTGCCTGTTTTGTCAGCCACAACGTGGAGATAATATCTCATAGGGTTACTATGAAAATTAAATGAGTTAATATATGTAAAATGCTTAGAACAGTGAATGCCTGCCACATAAAAGAACTATGTAAGTGTCAGCTGCTGTTGCTGTTTATTGTTGTTACTATTACTACTTAGTTACTTGAGAATAAAGAAACCAATTCTATAAAGAGTTGAGAATGTCTTAAGACTCACTTGGACTTTGATGTGAGACAAAGGTAAGTTCAAATCCTACCTCCATGGCCCTGACATTTCTAATCTTTGGGATTAAATGACACCAGGTATGTCAAGCATGCAGTCTGCCACAGAAGACCATTCACTTTCTTCTGCCTTTCCTGCGAATTAAATTCCAAAACTTGCTAAGGTTACATGGGCACGCATGCTTATATTTTTCCCTAAAAGTTTAGACTGTATGAGGATCATTTCTGTAGGACACAGAGGCTGACATGACCATTCAAGCAGTGATTCAATCCTGCCCCTGTTCTTCATTGTATTTTATAGATACCTCTATTGTAATCATATTCTGTTGTAAGTACATAATCAGGTGTCTGTGTCCCCCCTACCACCACTCAGTTGAGCCTGGCTAGGGTGGCCAATATTATTCATCTTGTCACCCCTCATCCAACTGCCAGCACCTGGCACAGTGTTTGACACATAGTATGCATGTAGCACTCAATATGGTACAAAACTATCTGCCTATAATCAAGAGAGGTAGAAAAATCACATATAAATAAAGATCATATATAGGCTTCATTCTGACTTCCACTTAGTGTACTTTATTATTGCTTTTAGAATTTACCTACACCAAGGAATTGATTATCAGCATCAAAAACATGGCACCAGACATACTTGGAATTGAAAAACAACTAGTATAATGGAAGAATCTGCAAATTTTATGTTTGCCATGAATATAAATTATTTTTATCCTACTTATCAGATATGGTTTGAAAGAGATAGGTCCCACTTTAAACAAACCTTACATAGGAGCATTAGTATTTACAGAACAGATAAATTGGGTAGTAAATATTTATTTAGCAAAATTTTTCTTTGCATAAGGATTCAAAATAACAGCTTTATATAACCAGTTTCTGAATAAACTTAAGATGCATTTTGCACCCAGCATTATTCTACACCCAGCTGGGGCATAAAGGGGGCCCATTTGTAGAGATATTCTGGGAACAAAATAGCTAGATATGCATTTGAAAGAACTAGGAGAGAGTAACTTTGATTCACTGATTGCTTTATTTCAAGATACTAAAATGATTTGGGAACAGATTCCCAGACTTAATTTCTAAACTCTCCTATTTAGATAAATTTCTGCAACTGGTATTATGACTTCTGGAGTCTTTGAGCAGAGATCCTAGGGAGAATCTGCAGCTGATTATTATGCCAGCTATTGGTGTTTTTAGTCACATAGAATGATATTGATAGAATCCTGGACACGGAAGTTTTCTTAGAGATGATCTTCTTTGCTATTCAAAGTGTGGTTTGTGTGGCCAGTAGCATTGGCAGCACCAGGGAGCTTGTTCGAAATGCAGAATCTCAGGGCCCACTCCACTCTAGTAAATCAGAATCTGCATTTTGACAAGACCAGATGGTTTTCATGCACAGTAAAATTGGAGAAGCCTGAGTCCATACTCAGTGCCCTTGCACTCCACGTAGCTGGCTGCATTGTATGATTGTTGTCTTGCTGCCCTAAGGATACTGTTCGAAACCAGAACAGGGCCATTAACAGCTCCTGTCTTGCTTGGTGTAGAAAGCAGTTGCCATTTTAAAGGGTAGAAATGCTGCTCCCAGGAAGTGAGGAAAGAACAGGATCCAAAATAATGTGCCTGGGAACTGGCGTTGCTTGTGGCCTGAGTTTGTTAGGACAAGTCAGTTCATTGAGGAAAATATGATGGTAACTTCATTTGTGGGCCACTTAAAGCTCATCTCAATGACATCATTTTATGGAAACCCTGGACACCATAGGCCCATTTCTAGAGTGTTCTGAAGAGTAGGGAGTAGAATGAATGGGAGACAAGTGTGCATGAATGTAACGCTCAAGAGAAAAATGCACTTATGGCCAGCTGCACTCATGAGTTCTGTATCTGCACCAACCTGGGACTGACAACTTAATAGTACCCAGAGTATATTTGTTTTGCAAAAGGGGACAGGATATTAGGGAGAGGAGATGGAGCTAAAGGCTTTGATTTTTTTCTGTAAAAGATTAGATGTAGGACTATGTAATAAAATGAAAGTGAGAGATAACCCCACATTTTGTTCAGCCACACAAAATGCAAGCTTCTATAACAAGAAATGACATTCAGTAGAAGGTTCTAGATGAGCCATAACCTTGACAATAACAATGGAAAAGAAAAAAATCACAATAATATTCCTTTGCATCTAACTATACCCTGAAGCAATCGGTTTTCAGTTCAAAAAGGAAAAGCCGAAGAGAGACTGTGATGCCCCAGGACCTGCAGCCCAGAGATGAAAGTTGCCTTCCTAAAGCTCCAGGCAAAGAAAGGAGTTTGAGGAGTTCCTCTAAAAGACTTTATAAACTTTAATTACCCTTGTGTGAGGGGTCATAAAACAGAGATGGGAGCTGGGCCTGGCCCAAGGCAAATACAATAAACTCCTTGTTATTTGGTGGATGTAGATTAGATTAATAACAAAAAAAAAATGATACTTAACCCATTTACCTATTTTTCCTAGGAACTTAACAAAAAATTACTATTCTGTACCTCCGATTGAACCTATGGAAACTATAGTTTTAATTTGAAAGGATAAAAAAGTTTAAGATTCCACTACTGATTTATTCTCCTGCCTAAGTGATTAAGGGGACAAAGTGAAATTTATACCTGTGTCATCATTTCTCTCCAAATCGGCATTTTATAAAAGTTCATCTTTTTCTCCAAATTCAGCTCTAATTTCTTACTTTATAAATACGCTTTAAAATATATTCATAGTTGTAATTTCTCCAGGACTTCTGAGATTTTATTTTTCTTGGCCCTATACTATAACTGGTACTGTCCACTAAATATATAATGTAAGCCACAAATTCAAGCCAGATATGTAATTTTACATTTTCTAGTAACCACATTAAAGAAGAAAAACAACAGGTGAAATGTATTTTAATACTACATTTTATATATCTCAGTACATAAAATATCATTCCACCAAGTAACCAATATAAAAATTATTAATGAGGTAGTTTATATTCTCTTTTTCATGGTAAGCCTTCAAACTCCAGTGTGTATAGTACACTTACAGCACATCCCACCTTGATCTAGCCACGAATGGGGCGCTCAAGAGCCATGTGTGGCTAGTGGCTACTATATCAAGCATTACAGCTCGGACTCCAGGACAATTCTTCCTACCATTTTGGAGCCAGGATTCTTTAAGGGAACCTAATAAAAACTGTTGACCTTCTTCCTGAAAAAATTCATATTAGCATATAATCCTACATAAACTTTCAAGGGATTTAGAGGCCTAGAGACCCTCTTGCATCTTGGGTAAAATCATCCCAAACTGCTGTAATTCCACCACCAGTCTCACTCTTTGTTTAATGCTGACCTTTTGGATTTACATAAATAATTGTAAAAGGAAATTTTATATCATTTCCATAAATGAAAAATAAGTGTCATTTGCCAAAAGCTAAAAAAAAAACTGTAAAAAAATTTACTATTAGTCTTTTTAAATTGACCTACCTTCTAAACTCATCTTTCATGTCACTCTTTGGGACACACTGCCTATGGCTTTGGAAATCCTGCTCTAAGACTTCCTCTGAAAGAATGTAGGAATAAAAGAGTCTCCAGAGAGGTGCTATTAGGTCATTATAGTGACACGGTTGAGTTATTTAAGCTTGTACTGTGAGATCTTCTTCTTTTACCTGTCCTTGAACTTTTTATACATCATATTGCATAGTATGTACTCTTTTGTATTTGACACATTTTGCTCAATATAACATCTGTAAAGGTCATACATGTTGCATATGTTGGTATTTCATTCTGTTTTATTGCTTAGTAATATTGATTATATGGATATGCCACAATTTATTTATTTGTTCTCCTGTTGAATAACAGGAAACCGAGTTGTTTCCAGTTTGGGGCTGTCTTTGGCAAACATATGCATTTCTCTTGGATATAGACCTAGGAGTAGATTTGCTAGACCATAGGGTAGGTGAGTGTTTAACTTTATTAGAAACTTCCAAACAGCTTTCCAAAGCGGTTGTACAAACTCACAGCGCCCCCAACAGGGTATAAGAGTTCCAGTTGGGGGATAGTCTCTCTGATTCTTACTGTCAGTCTTTTTTAATTTTAGTCATTCTGAAGGATGTGTAGTAGTATCCCATTGTGGCTTTACTGTGCATATTTCTGTGCATTTTCACCTAAAAGAAGCGAGTCATAAACATTGTTTAAGTTCATGAAGAAGCTTTCAAATTCTTGGCTCAGACTACTGGACATGCAACAGTTACTAACCTTTTTAAGGAATCCTAACTACTTCTCCTGCCTGAAAGATGTGATGCTTAATCATACAATCATTCTAGCTTTGTCAGATGTGACAAAATGTGGTATCCCCAGGGTATGGCCCTGAAAAACAATGCGCAGGTGAGACCCACCACTGCTACCACAGGCACCTGGCAATGAGTTTGCCCCTATACACACAAGGAAGCCTGCTTGTTCAATAACATCCAATGGGCATTTATTGAGCACCTACTTCGTTCCAGGCACCATGCTGGGCATTGAGGAAGCAACAGGGAGCTCACACAGTCCCTTTCTCTCTGGAAAGTCTCACAGTCTAGTGATGGGGAGAGAAAGTGAACGTGCAGTCATCATGCAGTATGATAAATGCTTTGAGAAATGTGTATGCATGCTGGGGGGAGGGCATTGAGGCCCAGAGCAAAGGCCCTTAGAGAGAGCAAGGAAAGTCTTCAGAGAAAAAGTGATACCAGAATGAGTGTTACGTGGAGGAGGCCATCCCAGGCCAGGCAGCTGCCAAGCCAAGGTGTGCAAGCGAGCCTCTGTGTGGGTTTTTCCAGGATTGCCGGGACAGCTGGAGCGCAAGGCATGTGCAGGATGGCACGTGCAAGAGACGTGGCCAGGATGTGTGCAGCACTGCTTGTGAAGAGAGAAAGTATATTTGCAGAATTTCAACTCATAAAATCTCCTTTTTGCTTTACCTTTAAACAAAAGGAACCAAGACCTCCCTTTGGCTGTTGTCTCTGAACACTAAGTTTGAACTTCTGCTCATCTTTTGAGGTTAAATTGCATGGTGTTAAACTTCCTTCTAACTCCTTTTCTGGACACAGACACATTTTCTTTTAAATACTTTAGACCCAATATGTACTTTTCCATATAGGATAGTCTAAGAATCATAGTTTCTTAACTAGTTTTTTTTTCAGTACCTTCCAGACCCAATGCACTAGCCCAGGCAATAACCCTGAGTGTGGCATAAACCCACTTTTAGTTTTCTTGTGGAATGCAGTTTTGTTCATGGTGTTAGCATCTGTCCTTTTGATTGGAGGCATAAGGCAGACACTTAAATTTCTAATAAAGGATCTACTCATCTAGATCAAGCCAGTCTTGATAGTGTCTGGAACCTTCTCCCCCAAGCACAACCGAGGCAGCCACGGGGTATCAGAATTACCTTCATTTTATTTAACAAGCACTCACTAACATACATTTCTTTCTGTTTCCCAGGCAGTATTCTAACTACATTATGCATAGCAACTCATTTAATTCTCACAAGCATGCTAGAGTTGGACAATATTATTATTTCCACAGATGGGGAAACTGAGGCACAAAGAAATTAAGTAACTTGCTCAAGTCACGGATGGGGGATTTGAACCCACACATTCAAACTAGGAAACACTATACTATGCTGCTTCTTCCCACTTATAAAATAACCTGGAAAAACTCAAAGAAACAAAGTTCATTCAGCAAATCTTTATTGAGCAACTGCCTGGTGGGTGAGTCAGCAACACTTTTGCCCCAGAAACTCTTAACCTATTTGGGGAGACAGATAGTAATAAATATCTGTGATGCAATGTTAACCTGAGGGGGAAAGTAACTCACTTTGCCTGGCCAAGTTAGGGAAGGGCTTGGGCCCGAAAGGCAGACTCAGCCTTTCATGAAAAGGAGTGAGCAGAAGCGTTCCGAAGTTGGGAAGAGGCCAAGCTTATTTGGGAGGTGTCAGGTGTGCTTGAGGGTGGAAGATGTGAAGGGAGGTTGTGGAGAGTGAGTGGGAGATAGGGCTTGGG
Organism: Lemur catta; assembly: GCF_020740605.2. Lineage (NCBI taxonomy): Eukaryota > Metazoa > Chordata > Mammalia > Primates > Lemuridae > Lemur > Lemur catta. Next base: position 156,297,387 of record NC_059128.1, read on the forward strand.
GCGGGACTGGGGGTCTTGTACTCGAGCCTGAGGAGTAGGGCTTCGTCTTGCACCCACTGGGAAGCTGTGGAGGTGCTTCAGTGGAGGAGAGTGATGATAAACCACCTTCTGGAAAGACGCAGGCTGGATAACACTGCAGTAATCCAAGAGAGGATGAAAATTTGCAGTGCAGGCTATTTGGAATGTAGGAGTATTGGGTGGGTTGACAATAAAATAAGAGTCTGAGCTGTAGCATGTGGTGGGGGAGGAAAGGCAAGGAGACAGACATGAGAGCAAGAGGGAAAGAAGGACGGAGAGAGAGAAAAAGGTCTGCTGAAAGGAAGGAAGAAAGGGAGAGAGGGAGGGAGGGAGAAAAGAGGGAAGAAAAAGAGGGAAGGAAATGATGGAAAGAGGAGAGAAAAGAAAATATACCAGTATCTTAAAAAAAACAAAACCTATGGTAAAATGTTACTGGCATGCTACTCCAATGATTCAGGCTTTTTGAAGAATTTGCTTGGCCAGATTTTGTTTTGATGGCTCACCAACAGCTTTTTTTTTTTTTTTTATGGCTCTATAGGAGCCCGTTGTGATTATTTCTATCTGAAGATTCTTTGTCAGGTTTATGTAAGACTTCATTTAGGGGGCATTGCCTTGGCATGCAGACAGCTCCCAGATCTCACACACCAGCAGAAACACGTTCTCTGAAGAGTGCACTAAAGCACATTAAATTCATAGCTGGGCACCCCGGCAGCAAACAAGTGCTGCTACTTGGGGCATTTTCAGAATAATGCTTTTCTAAAATCAAACAAACAAAACACAGACATTTGGAATTCATCCTCACAAGTGTCAAACCTGAATCTTGATGGCTTCAAACCCATGGAAACTTCAAATATATGGGAATCATAAAGCCTTATTTCAAGGCAAATTATTGCTGTCCTCCTTGCCAGTTATAAGCGGCATCATTAGTGGCGTGAACCATTCCTCCCTGCAATTACTATTATCAGGCTGGTGGAAGTAAATTGGAGTTGGGAGAGAAGTTAAGTTCTAATCGTAACAGGGCCTGTAGACGTGGATAAGGTAGCATGTCAGGTGTTAGCTGTCCGGGCAGCCTCCTGATGCTACAGGAGTCTCATTTCACTAGGGGTTTAGGTTACCACAAGCTTTGCTCATCTTCCTGCTGCAATACTGGCTTCTTGGAGCAGGCCGGAGGCATGGTGTGGAATCCCCAGCTACAGAGAGCGGCCTGGAGTAGGGAGCTGTTTGTCTAGCGAGTGTGTTATGTGGCAAAATCCGTGCAGCTGTGATGCCAGCCAAGCGTCAGTCACCACGGGCATCTGAAATGCACTTGTAGAGCATATAATTGGGATAGCTCAGCCACATAAAGTCAGTACGTGGTGGCTTTGGGTCCCAAGCAGTTTATTTGCTTAGAAAGTCTTCATTCTATCTGACGAGGAAAAGCTCATGCTGAGCATGTGGAGGTGTCAGCGGGTCCTGGAAGCACAGAGGACAGCAGGGTAAGTGTCAGACCACCCGTCTGGGGCTCTCTGTGTGAACGGTGAAGGAGACTGTGTTGAAGTTAATGTGTGAGTCAAGACCTGTCCACATTCAGGGCATGAGCTTCCAATGGCCAGCTTTTCTTAAAATTCTATGTATTTTTGCTAAGGGTGGGATGACACAAACATACTTGCCCAGTAATTCTCATGTGCCCTGAATTGGAGTTAAAGGGCAAAGAAAATATAACTTCTGGATTTCAGGCTTTTTGGTTGGTGGACAGGGAGGAAGGAGGATCATACAGGGATATAGATTAGAATGCTGTGTTTTATAAACTTTAACATTTTTAAGGAGACCTGTAAAAGGAAAATAAATTACTTTCCTATTTTAAAATAAGAAATTGAATGAATATATGACTAGAAAATTGTAGTCCATTCTGGTGCCATACTTTGAGGGACATTTAGTTCCCTCCAGTGCCGTACCTGAGGCAACAACTGGAGTATGTTCCAAAGAATGGTTCTGAGCGTTTGGGGATGTTCCATGTTTCAGAAAAAGGTAGCAAGAACTGGGAGTGTGCAATCTGAAGCAGGAAAGACTACAGGAGTGATTCTGGCTCTTTTCAAGTATGGGAAGGACTGAGCAAGGAGAACATGTGTCCTGAATTTCCCTAGGGAAAAGGGTTCTATCCTGTGAAAAAGGGGGGTGACAGCCCTCTTGGACAATATGATTAAGAAAAAAGCATAGACCTGATCCCCAGAAAATACATTTATTATAAATGCAAATTTGACACCTAATGTCAGGGATTTCATAGAACCCTGTGAAATCCATGTCAAGAACTCTTGTTCTAGATGGTGGGACTGAGAGTGAATAGAAATTTCAGGATTTCGTTTGATTTAAGGAAGAATTCTCAAATAGTTTGGTAATTGCTGCAACAAAAGTGATTTTTTCCTAAAGTGATCCATTCCCTCATCACTGGAGTTCAAATGAATAGTCAAGTTATAGAGGAAATACCTCAAGCTTTAGATCCACCAAGACCTGGATTTGGACACAGATGGTGCTGCATATAGTTGTGTGTCCTCAGACAAATTATTTAGTGCTGCCAAATATCTGTTCAATCAGCTGTGAAATGGAGATAAAATCTATCACAAGGCGATTGGGATGATTAAATGACAAACGGCATATAAAATGGCTATCCCAGTACTGGAGTAGACTATGAACAAAAATAAACTTTTCTAAGTAATTTTCAAAGGTCACAAGTTGAAAGGAAGAACAACAACAACAAAAGAAAGCCTAATTCCTGCCTCTGCATAAGTTCTTTATAATTATGATCCTTTTTATTGTTAAGAATATTACAGACAGCATTTTAGCCTTGTGTGGGAAGGTACAATAAATGTCTAACTCTAAATATGCATCAGGTTTATATTTTTAAAAAACTTTTAAAATGAATTGAAAGGTGATATTATGAAATCTTAACTTTTTTTAAAAGCATGCTAACCAAAGTGTGAATCCACACTAGAAAAGAAAATGTACTTGAAATAATTCAAAGTGTTTTCAATGTGAAGAAACTTATCCTCCATTTCTATTTAATACAAGAATAAATGAGGTTGCATTTTAAGGTAATACTTAATAATAGGAAAGAAAAGTAACTACATATCAAGTGAAAAGGGATAATACTAAATAATAATAGAGTATATAATAAAAGTTAAATGCCTGTCTTTAAGATTCTAAAAAGAAACATATTTCTGAAAGGTTTTTGGTAATGGGCTTTTAAAAATGTTCAATTGGGATATGAACTGGAGAATGTGAACATTTAGTCCCGTGGGTGGCCGGATATTCATAGCAGCTCCCAGGACATTTGCTGCATGCAAATTGCATTTAAGTCTCCAAGCAGCAGATTTGTATGGAGCACCTATTACATGCAAGACATTGCTCAATGTGAATGTCTGTCACCGTCAAGGAACATGAGCCAGGTTGGGGAGTTCAGTACATACTCCTGAAAAGATGAGTGGTGCAGCCAGTGATTCCCCAAGTTGAAAGGAAAGAGAGAAGTTGGAGGTTGGAGTTGATGACTGCTTCCATGGAGGAAGTGAGAGCTGAGCTGGACCTTGAAAATTATGCATTGCTGTCTTCCCATCTCAGTAAATGGCAGCACCATTCACCCAGGTGTTTAATCCAAAAACTTAGACATCATATTTTCTTCCTCCTTCTCCTACCCCCAATTCCAAACTCTCAGCAACTCCTACATATTCTACCTCCAAAATAGATCTCGAGTCTGCAACACTCCTACCGTCTCCATTTCCGTCATCCTGGGTCAAGCCATCACCATCCCTTTGAAATGTTTCAGTGGTCTATTAACTGGTCTCTCTCTTTATACTTTTAGACCATCCTCCAACCCATTTTCCACAAGCAGCCAGAGTGATGAAGTCACCACTGTGATTTAAACTCTTTAAAGGTTTTCCATCAGACTAAAAATAAAATCTTTGCTCCTCCGCATGGCCTACCCGGCCCTGTGTGATGTGGCCCAGCCTCACTGATCTCAGCCCTCTCCGTCTTCCCTTGGCTCACCATGGCCCAGCCACAATGGCTGCCTAGGATTCTTTGATCTAGTTAGATGTACGATAGAGAAAAAAGAATGTGAGAATGATTGAAGGCTATTGACAGAGATCAGTTCTCAAAATTAGCAAGAGAGTTTGGCTTTATAATGATTCTGCCACGCAAATGTGGCCATACAAGTGGGAAATGTAGGAAGCACAGTGCAATTTCAAGGACGCTTGGAAAGGATCTTTTGGTATGTCAAAATTTATCTCCCTGCCAGCTTCATTAAGTTCTTTTCTAGAATAATATATTTTATTAAATTCCCACCCACCAAGAAGTACAGTCGATACTTATTCAGTGCCAGGTACAGTGCTAGGTACAGCAACTATGATGATAAAAAAAATACAATAAAATAGACATGGGTACTCTACCTTCTTCATTCTTTTCAGACTACTGGAAGACCCAGACAATTACAACAGAAGATAATTACAACGAGGAGTTTTATAAGGTGCCATGAGAACACATGGGTGGGGCAGCTAATTCTGACTTGGGAGATGAAGGGAAGCTTCCCAAGGGAAGTGTCATTTCAGCTGAGAACTGAGCTAGTGGGAAGTAGGGTGGAAGACAGGGGCAAATATTCAAGTATTCTTGGCCAGGGAAACAGAACATGCAAAAAGACAGTATTAAGGGAGAACATGGCATGTTCGTGGAACCCGGAATGGGTTCAGGATGGTAGCAGCACAAAGGGAATATGGGGGGAGTGAAGAGAAGAGGAATGAGATGCAAGAAGTAGGCAATGGCCTTATAAGCCATTAGAAGGTCTTTGGGCCTATTAGTAGCAAAGACGTTTGGAGCAGTGGGATTACATGATCTGATAATGTGTTCTAGAGAGATCACTCTGCATACAGTACAAACAGGGGCTAAGGCCAGAGGTTGGCAGGCCATTTGAAAGGCTGTTCTATAGTCCAGGCAAGAAATAATGTTGCCTGGACTAATGTAGAAGTAGGAAGGATGGAGAGTCCAGAAGAGAGATTTAAAAAGGGGAATCCACAAGACTTGGAGATGAACTGGATGCTGGAGGGCGGGGAGAAAAGAGCAATAAGAATGATTCCTAAGTTTCCAGCATGGTCAACCCCTCCCAGGGGACTGTTTGCTAAGATAGGGACTCAGGTGTAAAAAGATGCTTGGGGGAAGACAGGGAGAAGTCACCTGAAAGTGAAATCCCTTTCCATCTAAGAGCAGGTTTTGTTTGTGGCATGGGCTCTGAAAATCTGAAAATAGATGGAGGGGAGAGTCTATGAAAGATTGAGAGGGGAGACAAGAGAGCATCTAAAAGAATCATTGAATCCCTCCTAATTTTGCTTAAGCCCTGGCTAAGATACCAAGCAAGTTCTTCTGCAGTTAATAAACATTATTATAAAGAAATGTTGAGTCTCCTCAGTAATAGCAAGGCTTTCCAATGTCATTGTTTTGTGGTGCCTGGTATTTACATTTTCCACAATCAAGGTATCTCCAGATCCTATCTGCTTGGGAGGAGGTGACTGCAGCCCCTTGGGGAACAAAGGTGTTTCCTCATCCCGACTGGCTTCACTTCCCACTTCAGCCATACACATTTATATTTTGGATGAGTAAATGTCTGGGCTGTGTGGTGTTTTATAAACTTAATGGACATTTAAATGTGAGAGAGACAGACACAGAGAAAGATGACCGTAGATATCTGCTTGAGACACCACCCAATTAACGTCTGTAACATCATCCCACTTTAGTTGACGGCTTCTGAAATGAGTAGCTCTTGTTTTACCTGTTACTTAAACTCTTGTTAAACAATGTGCTTCCTTGAGAAAGAGAGTTCCTTTTTGAGCAGGGCTTCTGAAAAACACACATTTTGAACCAGATAATTCTTTGTTGTGGGGGGTGTCCTGTGAATTGTATTTAACAATATCGTTGGCCTCTACCCACTAGATGCCAGTAGAGAACCCCTCACACCCTATGGTAACGATCAAACATGTCTCCAGACGTTGCCAAATGTCCACTGGGGGACAAAATTGCCCCGAGTTGAGAATTGTTGCTTTAGAGCAGAGGTTCCTAAAATGTAGTTCTCAGAGCAGGAGTATCAGCATCACCTGAAAACCTGTTAGAACCTCACAGTCTGTGACCTCAACCCAGACCTACTGAGGAAGAAACTCTAGGAGTGGGTCCCAGCAATCTGTGTTTAAGAAGCCCTCCAGGTGATTCTGGTGCACGCTGAAGTTTGAGAACCACTCCTCAAGAGCAAATTAATGGACACTAAATTTTCTGGAGAAGTAGTTACATACATAAAGAAAGATTTTGAATAAAGAAAAGTCCCTCCTCTCTTCCATTTTCCCTTCCCTTTCAAGAAAGGAAATGAAAGTACATCATTTTATTTTTGGAAAGCAAAGGTTATTGATAAATCGTTTCCTCTCATGGAAAATTTCTATAGATAGACAACATTTTTTAAATCACATGAAAAGTTTGTTACTCTGAACAGAATTCTTTTTTCCTTAGTTCACAAAGATTAAACAAAGTAGTATGGTTGGGTATCAGATGGGCAGAGACTTCAAATAAGCACATGAAAAAACATTTTACAGGTAGAATAGTAAAGTGACATAGCGCTCCCAGTGTGATATATGGCGTCCATTCAGCTTAGCAGACCCACGTGGCTGCCCCGTACTCAACGGCTTTGGGAGAGCAACGCCAGATATCTATGCAAGGAAATCCTTTCCTCTGTGTTCTTTCTTGGCTTCCTTTTCCACCTAAAACAACATTGAACTGGGGAGAGTAGTTTTCTGATTTATTCAAGCAGCAATAATGCATCCTACAAATTATAAAAATCCAGATCAAAGTTCTATTCTCCATGTGTATTTTCAAATTCTCTGCATTACTAAACAATTCAATGATGTCAATATTTTCTGTAAAATGTCTAATGAATCCCTAAATGTCAAATTAAATTTTAAAAATAATTTTATGAGAAAAGGAAATGATGCTCCACTTAAAGAATTATTTTTAGTTAAAAGCATGGGTATACCAAAATAAGGAAGATAAATTTAGTAAGACTTATTTGTTTATTTTTTCATGTATTGGGTTATTCAGAAAATCTTTGTTGAGTGTCAACTGTGTACCAGTGAATGAGGCAAATACAGTATATATTCTTTGACCTCATTGAGCTTACTTTTTTTTTTTTTTTTGTAGGCTGGAGGCAAGGGGTGGGAAAAACAGATAGAAAACAATCCATTATTTCAAACCTTGGGTAGTACCCTGTTAGTGGCTTATGAGATCAAGTTAGTGGGTCGCAAAAAGCTTTTGTGATTGTTTCGTTAATGAACAAACCAAAATAGAATGAAGAAATAAAAACTTTATTCTGCTACACTTCTTAAGTGTGTTATTTCATCAAACGATTGTTCCAGTTTTAAATGTGTGTGTGTGCATGAATCAGTATAAAATGTTTCTCTTGATGAGCTTAAAAAGTTTGAAAAATATTGAAATTTTCAAATACTAAAATAAATGAAATAATTTCAACTTGTAGTACATGCTATGAAAAGACCAACAGGCTAAGATAGAAAATGACAAAAATGTGGTGTGCAAGGAGGTGGAACCAACTTGCGCTGTGTGGGTAGAGACTGCTCTGATGAGGTAGCATTTCAGCTAGACCTGGCCAGGAACAGGGAGCCAGCAGGAAGGAGTAGAGAGGAGGCTTCCAGACAGAGGGGACAGCAAGAGCAAAGGTTCTGTGTGGGGCTTGGAAAGACAGCTGGGGTTTGACAAACCTCAATGGCAAAGAAAATGATCAGTTTGTTTTTTTCCTCCCCAGGAAGGAAGATTCTAGAACTTTTGGTTGACAGAGACACAAAAACAAAAGGGAGACATGAACCTATTCCCTAAATAAAGAGGAGTTTCATTTCAAAAACATGAAAAATCTTCAATTCAATTTACTATAGCAAGGAAACATATATTCAATTAAAAGTCCGCAAATATCCGTGGAGCTCATGGGCAAAGCATTAACTATGGTGAATTCAAAAATGAATAAGGGTTTTAAGATGTAAGTGTAGAGTTCTCAGTGCACATATACACAAAAGACCAAAGATTATAATTTACTTATTAATGAAACAGTCACTCATTCTCTTTTTTAACAAGGCCTATTCCACATGCCTCAAATTTATTTTTCTCTGTTTGTCTTTATAACAAAAATTTCATTCACTCCAGAATGATTCCTGCCAATTTAGCTACCTGCTCTGATCTATATTTCAAAAGAGAGAGAGATGTTCTGTAAGCACCAGTGATTTTACATACTAGGACCTCAAACAAAGCTTTGCAAAAAGACTTAAAACCTCCCTAACACCCTAACCCTGCACTCTAAGGTTCCCTAGTTCTTTAATAGAATCCCAAATTCTAAAGCCAGCCCTTTGGTAGTATTTAGGCCTCTGTTTGTAACAAACTTACCCTTATTATTATTGACATTATTATTTTAATGTGCTCCTTGCTATCTCACGAAGTTCAACTGCTTAGAGCTCCATTTACAGTCCCACCTAGCATCCTTTCCCCTGTTGTTCTGCCAACTTACAGCCTGCACTTTCTTCAAAACTCAGCCTCCCACTTTCTTTGCCAGGTCGGCAGAATTCACAGACGCTGCAGCAATGGCAACAAAAGCTATTTCAGTGGTTGTCCGTAATACTCACAGTCTTATCTTGACTACAGTGGACTATGCAATCTCAGACCATTGGCAAATGGTCTGAAAGCTCTGGAGACAACATTTTATACTTTAGTTCAAGACAACTAGATCTTGTAAAAATCTTTGAGCATGAACAGAGCAAAGTTATAGGGAAATTCTTAAAGGAGTCTTAAAGCAAATGGTTTAAGATGGCAATTTGCAGTCATATCAAGAGCCTACTGAATGTTCATATTTTTTTCAAACAGTCATTTTGGAATCTCCTGAAAGTTTTTCCTAAAGAAATAATCCAGAATTCAGAAATAAATTTTGGCACAGAAATGTTATTTGTGGCATTATTTGTATTTGGAAATTAATCAAATATCTTTCAATAGGAAAACGTTAAATATATAAATGTTATATCTATATGGTGAACTATTGAAAGTCACTAAAAGTACTGTTTATGAAGAGATTATAGCATGGTGAAATGGTTAAATGATAATAATGTTATGTGGAAAAGGATAAAAACGGGAATTTATGATATAATTTTAATTATATACAAAGCAGATCCGTAGAAAAACTAAAGGAAATAAGAGTTGAGAGATATGGATAGTTTCATTACTAGTCATTTTTTCTTATACTTATCTGTAGTTTTAATTTTTTTTCTACACTGAACATATGTTCCTTTTACATACTAAACAAATAAACTTCAGCTCAAACATTACTGTTATTTATCTTCAGTGAATGTAAAAATAATTCATGGTTTCAGCTAGTGTTCAGCGTACATATGGTACTGTGTAGGATATCAAAATTTGCTTGCCAACATCAGTGAGTATATACTTTTTTAATTTAATCACAAATTATGGCCAAATAATAAAACATTAATATTTCATAATTTATTGTTGGAGGTATTTATAAAAACAATCAAGAACTTTCATAGGCAACTTCATTCCTTATTATGAGGAAAAAGAATGATCTGTAATCATAGTTTACTTTAAAAAATGTGACTTTTTTTTAGAACCAGATATGATAGGCTAATTAATTGGCTCATAATAAATAATTTGCCTCCCTGATTGATTACTAAATTTTGTCAATTAGTCATAGGAAAATAAAGAGAAAACTATTTGCACGCAGACAGATTGTAGCTGTCTTTAGAAATTTCATCAAACTCCAAAGCCCTACATGGTTACAAGGTTATATAGTATATTTTGCATGGTGGAGTAATATGCCAATTGAAGGACTTTGAGCAGCAGCCTGGAAGCAGAGGGTTTAAGCCTCACACTTTGTTTCTTGACCCAGTTGTCAAACTTCCAGGCTATGCCTTAGGAAAAAAAAAAATGAGACCAGCTGTCCTGATCACCTTGAAAATTTGGTGTTGCAGCCACTCCATTCCTGGAGGCCAAGTTAGTTGGCTGCAAACAGGCAAATACAAAGAAAACTTGGGCTTCTCTTCTTTAGGAGAATGTTTCCCTTGTTCCTCAGCCCCGTGTACAATTCCTGTTCTCAGGGAGTCTATATTTATGACAACCCAATCATCTTGGCCTGTGCACTGCGTCTCGGTGTGAGGAACCGGAGCCTTCTGTGGAAGGCAGCTTTATAGAGGAGACCACACTGTTGACAGATTCAGGCCTCCTCCCCGTGGGTGGTCTCAGGCAGGGAAATCTGAGCTTTCCAGCTCAGGCCTGCCATGTGCCAGGAAATTCAGATTCGGGGAGCCGCTATCTATTACAGTTTTTAGCCTCCTAAAACCAGAATTACAGGCAACTAATATTCCTTCCACATGCCAAAGCAAACCCCAAACCCTTAATCCCTTAATATTAAAATGGTTTCTTTTATATATCTTATATTAATATATCACATGTAAAAGTTTGTTAGTCTCTGGGTCAAAGCAAGACAAACATCATTGAAGTGCTTTTACTTTGAAGCATGTCTAAATTAAGGAGGGAGGGGAGTATGTTATCTGTTGGAAAAGACACTTTTTGAAGTCCAGTGGAGAAGGAGATGGACTCAGATTTCTTGAGAGTCAACTCGGTTTCAGAAAAAAGTTGGAATAGGTTTAGTAGGAAGAGCCAAGGCAGGATTACAGGAAGGCAAACCTGATTTTGAATCCTGCCTAGACCTCGATGTCCTTGGGCAAGTTTTTGAACTTCACTGGTCCTTTCTTTCCTCATCTAAAAAATGAAGCTAGTAATAACTACTTTTTATAATAGATATAGAGGGAAATGAGTTAATGGATATGAAATGCCTGGCTTCTGTGGTGTCAAACTCTCATATTTCTTTACCTCATTGTTAAAATGTATCAAAATGCTTCCAACCCATTATAACAAGTTTGCCCTTACAATGAACATATACTTCTTCTCATTTGGTAATTAGAATGCAATGTGCAAATGATCTTGTCTAAATTAGTTTTGGCTCAGTTACCACCTATGATTTCTACCAATATATAAACAGATACCACAGGTAGTAATAGAAGTAAATGCTGGGTATATAGATACATGAAGAGATTTGTTATGCAAATATATGTGTGTGTGTGTGTGTGTGTGTGTATAATAAGAGGGAAAAATGGTGTGGGCAAGCTCAAGATTATGTGTCTAGAAGATAGATTGTGATATGAGAAAAAAGAAAGGAAAGCAGATAAATATAAGAGACACAGTCCTGCAAATGAAGCAACTTAACAGCCTTTTGTATATAAAATGTATGCCAGCCTACATCTACAACAATGGTTCTCAAACCTGAATCACCTGAGAGCCTTAGATTCCTGGACCCCCAACTCTGGAGTTTCTGATTCAGTAGGTCTGGGTGAGGACAGATAATTTGCATTGCTAACAAGGTCCAAGATGATGCAGATGCTGCTGGTCCAGGAAACAACACATCATGAGATCCACTGATCTATTTAATTCATAAAATGAATTTAGGAGCATTTCATCTTTTTCAGTTGTCTGGAATAGTTTAAATAGCATTTAAATTATCTGTTCTTTAAAAATTAAATAGAACCCAGCTGTGAAATTATTTAATCCTGGTACTTTTCCCTCCTCTTTTAAATAATAGACTTTTGATCACAATTTCAATTCCTTTTTATTAAATGTTGTATAATGCTTCCTCTTGGGTTGTTTAATTCCTATTTTGCTAAGAAATCATCCAGTTTTTTCAAGGTTTTCACATGTATTACAATACGGTTGATTGTAGTACTTTCTGATAATAATTTTAATCTTTGTGTGTGTGTATCTCTCTGTTCTCAATCCTAATATTTCCCCCTCTTTTTCCCTTAGGTATGCTCATGAGATAGGTACATGTTTTATAAAAAAATCAGCTTTTGAATTTATTTGTTCTTTCTACCATTTTTGTTTTCCACTTTATTTCAATATTTATCTTTATTAATTTATTCTTCATATTTATTTGGGTTTATTCTTTTGTTCTTCATGAAACTTAAGATGAGTACTATATTTATTTATTAGTCTTTTGATAATGAAGCTATTATAGCTATAAGCTATACATTTTCCTCTGAGTATAGCTTTAGCTGTGTTCCATAAGTTTTAGTAGAAAATATTTTCTTTTTCATTGATACTGGATAGTTTATAATTTTAATTTTGCTTTTCTCCTTAATCTTAGAGTTATTTTGAAGGATGTTTCTTATTTTTCAAGTAATTAAAACTTACTAGCTATTGCTTTATTATTTAATATCAATTTTATTTGCTTATGATCTAAGATTATGGCCTATTAAAATATCTACTCTTTAAAAATAAGTGAAGATTTTCCTTTTAGCCTTGTAATTTATATTTTAATAATGTCCTGTGCACAACCAGAAATCTATTTTAGTAATTCATATTCTGTGAATTCTATGTACAGATCTATTAGACTGAATGAGTGAATGTTATTCAAATCTTTATGTCCCTTCTTGTATTTGGGCTCCTTGATCAATTCTAGAAGTTCCAAAAGTCATTTCTTAAAGCCAATATAACCCTTATTCAAAAATATGACAAGGAGATATAGACTTACAGACAACAAGAAAGCCAACTTTACTTACACATGTAGGGGCAAACTTTATTTTTTTATTTGCTTTTTTTTTTATTTCAGAATATTATGGGGGTACAAACACTTTGGTACTTTGGTTACATAAATTGCCTTTGCACTGCTCGAGTCAGAGCTACAAGCATGCCCATCCCCCAGACAGTGCCCACCACACCCTAGGTTTGCAGTTTACCTATCCCCTTTTCCCCCCTCACCTGCCAGACACCTGATGAATGTTACTTTCATAAGTGTGCGTAAGTTTTGATAAATGTTACTTTCATAAGTGTGCATTAGTACCAACTTAATGGTGAGTACATATGGTGTTTGTTTTTCCATTCTTCACTTAGAAGAATGGGCTCCAGCTCCATCCAGGATAATACAAAAGATATTAGTTCACCTTTTTTTATGGCTGAGTAATACCTTAAATAAAATATTATCAAGTAAAATCCAGAGACATCTTAAAATAATGCTACACTATGACCAAGAAGGACTTACTCTTGGAATATAAACATGGTTAAAAATTAGGTATCTCACCAATAAATTAGAGGGAAAAAAAGATTGTAACAGTACATGTGGAAAAGGCATTTCTAAAATTCAGCAGCCAATTTTGATTTTTTTAAAAAAACTGAATTATGGTTTCTATTTCACTTAAATGTGATAAAGACGATCCACTAAGAACTAACAAGTAACAAAATTCTAAATGATGAAACTCTCAGGTTCTTTGTAATAAAATCAGGCATAAGAGAATGTATCAATTATCTCTTGTCACAATAGTACTACAAAATAACCACCAAACGTCAGTGGCAAGTCATAGTAAGCATTTGTATTGCTCAAGTAAGTGAGATCAGGAACCTGGGCTGGGCTTGCATGCGCGTCTGTGGTCCGCTGTAGGTCATCTCCACGGCTCTGCCATTGCAATTGGGCGACCTCTGGTGTCCGGGGCTGGCTGGCTGTGGGCTGATTGAGGATGGCCTCTCCTAGAACAATGGAAAAATGATACTCTCTGGAACACATTCTCATCCTCCAGCAGGCCAGCCCAGGTAGTGGCACAGGGGCCAGAGCAAGCCTAGAGTTGGAAGCACTTTTCAGGCCTCTGCTTACATCACGTTTGCCAACAACCCTTTGGCCAAAGCACTCACCTAGCGAGGCCTAGACTCAAAGCATGAGGGCACTGCCGAGATTCATAGCAAAGATTCATGGCAAAAGGCACAGATACAAGGAGGAGTGAAAAATGGAGACCACCTTTGCAGTCTTCAGATAGGGACACTGACTTCCACCAATATTATCCATCACTGTTGCAAAGGTCCCAGTGAATTTCATGGGACAAGAAGTAATTAGCATAATTAATACAAGGAAATGAGTAATATCTTTTTTTGGTAATGATGTGATTGTATACATATAAAAGTCAAAGGACTCCAGTAAAAAAAAAATGGTTACAATCAATAAGGATATTTGACAAGGTAGTTGGATTAAAAAATAAATGTATATAAACTGAGCTTTTGTACTCCCATGAAGAGCTGAAATAAAATAAATAAATAAATAAATAAATAAATGTAGAAAAATCAGTAAATCTTTATAGTCATTAATTCAACAAATATTTATTGAACATGGACTAAATACCAAGCACTCACCTGGTCTCTGGAGATACAGTATTGAACAAAAGAGACAAATTCTTTTCTTCATGGAGCTGATATTTTGGTTGGGTTCGGAAAAGGAAATAAACCACAAATGAGTAAGTAAGCCAGATGGTGACAAGTGCTATGGAGAACAACATAGAGCCAGAGAAGGGGTATAGTAACTGCTTACCTGGTGGAGCACATAGCAGGCAGAGGGCTGCTGTTTTCTATGGGGTGATCCACTGACGATAAGTCAGCATCTGAGCAGAGACCTGAGGCTGGTGAGGAATTCCACTGTGCAGATGACTGTGACAAGAGCATGCCAGTCTAAGCTGAGGGAACAGCAAGTTCAAAGGCCTTGAGACAGGGTTGTGTGGGGGTGCTTTATTTATTAGGATTATCAATTACAAGTGAAGATGGAACTGTCACCATAATAACACAAATTGTAAAATACCTAGTAATACATTTAACAAGAAATAATCATTGAAGGATCTAAGACAAAAATCTGTAAAAACCCAAGAAAACTATTTAAAAGGCAGAAACAAAAACAAGGGAGGCTAACTGGCCTCACCAGATACCTGAACGTATTAGAGTGACTTTGTCAAAACAACGTAATACTGGCAAAGGAGTGAACAAATTGATCGGTACAACAGACTGGAGAGTCTATCTAGAATGAAAGTTGTACCCCTACTTGCTAACATATTCAAAAGTGAATTATAGATGGATAAAGGTACACATTTTTTAAACTAAGCAGCAAACATGCATTGATTTCCTATTGCTGCCATAACAAATTATCATGAACCCAGCAGCTTAAACGACACAAAGTTATGGCCTTACAGTTCTGTAGGTAAGAAGTCTGATGCGGGTCTCACAGAGCTGCATTCCTTTCTAGAGGCTTTAAGGACGAATCCATTTCCTTGTCATTCCTAGAGGTCACCCAGGCTCCTTGGATTATGGCTACTTTCCTCCATCTTCAAAGTCAACAATGCTGCACGTCTCCCTCTGACCGCAGCTGAGAAAGGTTCTCACTGTCACGGACTTGAGTGTCTAGGCTGGGCCCACCTGTGTAATCCAGGATCCTCTCCCCTTCTCAAGGTCTGTACCCTTAACACAGCTGCAAAGTCCCTTTTGCCATGTAGGGTAGCATAGTCGCAGGTTCTGGGGATGAGGACATGGGTATCTTTGGGGATTATCTTTGTGCCCACACAAACATGTTAGAGAAAATTTGGGAGAATATTTTTATAACCCAGGCGTCAGTGAAATGTTTATAAACAACAGGGAACTAACTTATAAAGGAAATAAAAAGATAAGCCTGTTGTACTATGTAATTTCTTTTAATTGCATAACCAAACACACTGTAAACAAACTAAAAAATATAGGCTAGATAGATATCTTACAACACGTTGCAAAGTGTTAATGTCTGCATTTTCACAGCACTCATAAGAATTAATAGAAAACAACCTTTGAATGGGGAAAAGATGTGAATAGTCATGTCACAGAAAAGCAAATCTAAATGGTCAAAAAAACACATAAAAATATACTCAACCCTAGTAGTTTTCAGAAAAACACAAAAGTGTATGGTAACTATAAGAATGTTAGTTTCCTAGGGCTTCCATAACAAATCGACAAAACTTGGTGACTTAAAACAATAGGAATTTATTCTCTCACAGTTCTGGAGATGGGAAGTCCCAAATCAAGGTGTTGATAGGACCACACTCCTTCTGAAGGCTCTGGCCGGGCATCCTTCCTTAACTCTTCCAGGATCTGGTGGCTCAAGGTGTTCCTTGGTGTATGGATGTGTAATTCCAGTCTCTGCTTCCATCTTCACATGGTCCACTCCTCTTCTCCCTGTATGTCTCATATAAGGACACTTGTCATTGGATTTAGGGCCTGCCAAATAATCCAGGATGAGCTCATCTAGAAAGTCTTAATTATGTCTGCAAAGACCCTTCTTCCAAATGAGGTTTATAGTCTTAGTTTCTGGGGTTTGTGACATGGACATATCTTTTGGGGGACTACCATTCAGCTACTATGATAGTATCCCTTCCATCAAGTTAGTAAAAATTTTAAAGGAATGATAACACCCACCACAGTGGTAGACGAAGAGATGGGGGGAGGAGGGATTCTGATACATTCCTGTGGTCTTGTGAATTTCTGAAAAGCAATCTAGCAAACCCTATTAATAAAAATCACACAGAGATTCCATATATTATATGACTCAACTTCTGTAAAATAGCCCATAAAAATAAAAGCACCAGTATGCAAGATTCTGTATTCAAGAATTTTATTGCATTATTGTGGTGAGGAACGAATCTGGAAACGAAGTGAATGTCCAGCAATTGGGGAATGGTTGGAACAAAACTGTGTTGCGCCTGTATTGTGGATATGTATACAGCACATATGTAGAGATTTTAGAAATATATGGATGGATAAGTATCAGATTTTGTGATGGGAAGAGTGATTGGTAGATCATGCCAGACTTCATGTTTGGGGATTTAAGTGAAACAGACTACTTTCTTCTGAGTCACAATGCCTGGGATAGTTTATCAACTTTGTCCTTAATTCTTGGTATAACTGAGCAAAGCTATGTGTAACTGGCCGCTCTGGGTCTCCGGTTGCTCAATCTCAAGTGAGGTTGTGGCACTTGCTGATTTCTCAAGCTTGTTGCCTGTGAGCGTATGCTAAATTCCAGGAGTAGCAAAGGGTTCTGCCCTCCCTGAGGCATAGTGAGAATATTGTTTTGTGATTTGACTAGACAGATCTAGAGATGTTATCAGTGGCTTTTGACAGAGTCATTGCTGAGTAAGTGAGAAAATTCCTGTGCCGTTCAGTCCAGGAACTGTCAGTGTTGGGCATGTGTCGCTCGAAGCTGTCCTGCTCCTGCTTCCTGTAAGTCCCCCAGAATCTCTGCAGCAATAATCACAGGAACTGTTTTAAAAAAATTGTGGGAGAAGTGCAATTACACTGAGCAATCTGTGAAAACCAGAGATCACACAGAGTTATTGATCCTTTCAAATTGCAAATTGTTTGCATACTGTATGGGATGGAGCACCAGGTCTGTACCAACTCCAGAATACTTAGAAATAAGTTATTCACATCAAATTTCTTGAAAAGCATCTAAATATCAAGTTATTCTCTTTCCTCCCGGCCAGGCTGGCAAACTACCCAGGCCAGGTTCGAGAAGATCTTTCTTACTTATGGAAAACACTTAAGTATAATGCATGATTCCCAATTTCTTCTGTGTTTTTTATCTTATTCTACAGTAAACAGGGATTACTTTTCTAATCAGGAAAAAATATATTAATTTTAAAAACTTACCTAAATGATTTGAGAACTATAGTTCATAAGTATTTTTGGAATGCATGTTTAAAGAAACAGCCAAACTAGTTACAATCCATAATCATGTCTGGAGATCTTTTTCTTACTGATTTTTATAGGAGAATTAAACTCTCAGTTGGTTAGAAATATGAGAGACAGTGTGCATACATCCTGGAGGGAAAGTCCTTCTGCCTAAGAGGGACAAAGAGGCCAAATCTTGGCAATTCACTTCCTCTATAAGGCTCTGTTTTCTCTTCTGGTAAGCAGAGATGATGACAGTCCCTGTCTTTACAGAGTTTTTACAGGCTTAGGGTTAATGTGTTTGAAAATTATACCCAACAACTAACGATATATGAAAATTGGAGACAGTATTTCTTTCTGGCATCATTTGCTTCTTCCTTGTTTAAAATAATCACAAACAAGAGCAATACAAGATGTGGTAGGCCGTTTTTCCTCAAAATACTGACACTTCTTAACTGTCTTTCAATAATTATTTGCATCAGACTAGGCCAACTTTAGTGCAGTTGTACCAAATTGGAACAAATAACACTTTAAATGGAAGAAGAGATGTTAGAAATCAGGTCTGTGGTCCCCGTGAGCGGTGGGTAGTATCTAGACGGGAAGGCTTCTAGGGCGGCAGTCCCCAACCTTTTTGGCACCAAGGGACTGTTTTCATGGAACACAATTTTTCCATGGACTGGGAAGGGGGGATGGTTTCAGGATGATTCAAGCACATTACATTTATTGTACACTTTATTTCTATTATTATTACATTGTAATGTATGATGAAATAATTATACAACTCACTATAGGTTGGGGACCCCTGTTAGGGGATTGGGAAGCTTCAGGCTTTTGATGTGGGTGCAAGTTACACAGTTTGTGATCCTTCATCAAGTCATGCATTTACAATCCATGCATGTGTATATTTTTAAGTGTGACACTTTAGAAAAGTTGAAACCAAAAGAAAAAAAAATGTAAATATCCTGCATGTCATCTTTAATGGACCTCATTCTTTTAATTTTCTCACATTTCTTAGGCACAACATCAAAACAGAAATAGAAAATCAGTGCTTTAGAACAGAAGTTTTCAACTAAGGGCTGGAATCAGACTGGCCTTGGAGTTTTTTATAATAAAAAGTAAGATGAAAATCCACCCCCTAGAGATGGTGATTTAGCAGGTCTGGGTGGGACCCAGAAATGTATGGTTTTTAAACGCCAAAGTTAAGAACCACTGCCCTAAAGTCTAAAGCACACATGAGTTGGAATCACCTGGAGAATTTAAAAACTATGCCGGGCTGGGTCTCAGCTCCAGAGCTTCTGATTTAATTACGCTGGGGTGTGACCTGCGTGTCCAGATTTTTAAAAGCTCCCAGGTAATTCTAGTGTGCAGCATCATTTGTGAACAACTACCTAAAGCAGAAGGAAAGAGCTTAGAAATCTCCTATAGGTATTTGTCAACAGCAGGTTAGAGCAGTGAGGGAACTTCGTATCATTTAACTGCCTCAAGCCAAATCCACCAGCACCCCATCATTTACCTGGCCTGTGGCTTCCACATAAGGCAAATATTTATTGTATGCTTCTATAATGAGTATGTATTTGTTTATAGGCCCTTCGTATCCTGTGTAGGTCATCGTCCTCTTTTTAGCCTGTAAATTTCTTAATAGCAGGAGCGAAGGCGGAGGACCTGCTTTGTATAAGCAACTAAGTGCCTCAATTTAAAAAAATGATCACAATAATGCAGAAATTCCTTTCTGAAGCTCACCAGAGAGACAAAGTCCAGCATTTTGTATCTCATATGCCCCCCATGACTTCACTGTAGGAAGAGGAAATGCAGGAAAACAAACTATTCTTGAAGACTAAATGTCTCTGCTTCACAGAGGTTAGTGTTAGATTCTCAGAAGTAAGGTATGTATTCCAAGATTCAGTCACTCCGGTGATGAAAAATGGTTCTAATTTAGTGGAAAAATCAATACTGCAGTTAACTATACTCACTGTTTATGTGACTTCCTAATTCTTTGCCTCCTTTCTAACTCCTGGATTCTACCTCGCATTCAGTACCTTTAAAAGATGTCTTCCTTCAGATACACCTTATATTTCCTATACTATGTCCAAGAGATACAATTGAATGGGATTCTCATCATTTATCAAGGAAGTGGAAGTTGCTTCTTGAAAAGTAAACAAGGATTCAGAAACCAAAGTTTGAATCATTTTACCTGTTTGAGAGATTATCTAGCTAAAAGGCTCTTGAATGAGAAGTAGCAAAATCTGCAGTCTTTCTTGCTTTGTTCTCTGAAATGTAAACATAAAATGTACAGGTAGCCCTATTCAACTATCCCTGAAGGAGTCAGGCTTCTCTTTCAGAAATGCCCTCCCACTCCTTGACACTGCAGCAAACTCCTGATCACCCTTCGCAGTTTTCCTTTCTGAAACCTTCCCCAGCTCACCAAGGGAAAAAGATTTGCTCTCTTCTCTGCATTCTTACAGCATGTGGTTCACATCTTGATTATAGGATGTGTCACAATGCGTTATAAATATTTACCTTCTGGTCAGCCTCCTCTGTTAGACCTGGGCACTTCCTATCAGTGGGGGAAAACTTACTCATATTTCCAGCCTCAAAACTTAGTCCTGTGCCTTGGCACATAGTAGGAGTCGCACTGTGTGGTTGCAACAGACAATGTTTGGAAATGAATTGCCAATGTGGCCATATTTTTTAGCAGAAGCTTTGGACAGTAAACCTTCTAACTGAAGCTGGCATTATCCTAAAATAGGAAGCCACATCAAGGCTGCCTTTTGACTAGATAAATGTCAGACGTTATTCCATCCAAATAACTCTTGACTCTCCAACTGAGCTCTCATGAAAGATCAAAGAGCCTCTTAAGCCTTGGCCCTTTTCTCCATTTCAATAAGTGGGTTAATGCTGATGGTTAATTCTAAGCTCTTGACTCTAGCTAGAACGGCAATGCAAGTGTATCTGACCTTTATTTCTAAGTGAAATACAAAGATGATGGAGAGTTGTTGCAGAGGTGAAAACTGTAATAAGTAAAAAATTGGGGTAGGAGGAGAAAATAACATTTAGATAAGAAGCGACCTATATCATCTGTCTGTGCTGTCCAACACTGCAACCACTAGTCCCGGGTGGCTATTTAATTTAAATGTAAATTAATAAAATTAAACAAAATTAAACTTTCCATTTCTTGGTAGGCACATTTCAAGTGCTCAATAGCCAGGTGGGGCTAATGGCTACCATAGTGGACAGTGCAAATATACAGCATTGCCATTATCAAGAAAGTTCTATTGGACAGCACTGGATAAATTCCATCCTTTTACAAAGAAATAACCTGACAGCTAAAGAAGTTCAGTGACTGCCCTAGGCCTTGGACCCAAACCTCAGGAACCCCAGGCTGGCCTTGTGACACTCTATGGGGTTTGCCCACTTTCACTGTGTAATTTGTCTGTGTAAGCCAAAGAAAATGAAAGCTAGCAAGTTTCAGATGAACTCAAAAGTGCACAGTAGTTATTAAGTGCTGTTATACTAAGCAAGTTTACTGAAATAAAATTTATAAGTAAAAAATTCCTGGCATAGTAATTGTCTTAAATGGAAAACTTCTGAAAAAAGTTGTCCTTTTACTGAATTTAAAACATTAAGCTATGTTACCATAAAAAGCATGTCCAGACTCAATACCAGGTAAAGAAGTTGCCTGCTAATCAATCACCTCAGACACAAACACTTGTACCTATTTAAATTCCTGCCCTTGTAGAGTAATCATATACTGCATTATTGTGTCATAAAATATTCCAAAACCAAAAATGCACCTTTGTGTTTTCTGAGTATGCATGCTTGTGGTTAGGGCTATCACTCTTCATCCATGGATGTGAATTACTTGGCTTTTCAAAATGTTTCTTCCATTTATATATGTTCAGATTTCTTCCTCATGCTTACCTCTTGAGCTAGTTTCAATAATACAATGCTGTGCCCATGCTTGACCTCCTGTAAAGAACATCAGCTCCCTTTATGCATTTAAATTGGGTTTCCAGAAACCAAGGTGGTGAGTTTCAGACCTGGGACAGCATTTAAAATATGATTATATGAGGAATTTGAGTTGGTTTCATAGTTATGGGGATGTTTTTTGGACATGGTATGTTAGAGAGCTAAGAGGGATTTTATGGAATTCACAGGTAATTTGTCTTCTTCCATGTGAGCGAAGACATCGCTATCCTGTTTCTTTTAGCACTTTGGATGACTGTGCTGACAGCCAGGGTGTTATTAGAAAGCAGCATACAGCTAGTGTGAAGGGAAAGTTTCCTCTCTATTCCCTGGAATCAGATCAGTAACATTTGTGTTATTTGACTGAAAATTACAGAATTCCAGACCCAAAATGACTTAAAGGTGTGTTATCTCACAAGACAAGAACTCTGGAAGTAGCTGGCTTTAGAGTTTGTTAATCGGATGGCACGACAAGTCATTGCAGTGCCCTCCATGTTGCTGCCCTGTCCCCATGTTGCCTTTCGTCCCAGGCTGGCCCCTCAGAGTCACCAAGTGTCACATCTCTAGGTATCATATGCTTGCACATCTATATCCAAAGCCCAGAAAACAAGCAATTTCTCATATGTGTCTTCAATATAGGAAGAAAAACCCTCTTTGAGAAACCCTCCTCATACTACCTGTAGCAAACTGCCTCATACATCTCTTTGGCCAGAACTGGGTCCCATGCTCATAACTTAGCATGAAGGGAGGTTGGGTATTTCAGTTACCCAATAATCTATCACAAATCACCCCAAAACTTAGTGTTTTTGAGCAACAGTTTCTTCTCATGATTCTCTAGTCTGGACTAGGCTCAGCTGGCTGGTATTTGTGCTTCACGTGGTATCTTCTGGCACTGCAATTTCCAAGACTACCTGGGGGCTGGCCAGGCATTTATCTGTCTTCACATGGTCTATGTGGCTATCTTGGACTTCCTCACAGAATGGCTGCCTCAGGTTAGTCTGACTGTTTACATGGTGGCTGGCTTCGAAAACAGTGTGCAAATGGAAGCTACAAGGCTTCTTAATGTGTAGTCTCAAAAGCCACATAGAGTCACTTATATATACTCTATTGATCAAAGCAAGCCACAGGGTCAGCTTAATTCAAAAGGAGTACACTCCTCTTGATGAAAGGAGTGGCAAAGTCACATTGCCAAAGACAAGCAGGATGGCAGGAATTATTGCAGCCCTTTGTGCAAACAATCTACCACACTGGGAAAGCAAATACCAGGCATTTTCAGACTCTAGAGAGGCAGTGGGTAGATGGTAAGAAAGAGTCTAAGTAGAGTAGGTAATTAACAGTGAGTCTAAACTAAACTTGGGGCTGCAGCCTTCACAATATAGCATCTGCTTTGCAGCACTGGTCATAACCTGGACACAGCCAATTTCAGTTAATCTCCCCTCCCTCCCCAGATGGCCTTTGGGAATATATCAATAGTACCAGAATTGCCAAGATCATAAAATGGTACCCTGTACCTAAATTCCATTTGAGAGAACTGAATTAATCTGGCTTCATTCTCTTGAAAGTTTAGTTGGTAAAACAATAGATTACCATACATTTATAATAAACAATAAAAATGTGCATGGGACAGATAAACATTAAATTCAACAATATGGCAAAATGATAAGATTTGATCAATTGAGGTAACATGTCCTTGGGTTTGGCTAAATTGTCCTTTATAGTTTCCTGCATGTTTGACAGAATATGTAATTTTAAATAAAATGATAGAATACCATAGTGAGCTAGGGTTTTCTTAGTATGAAGGAGAAGGGTATTTTTAGTTGATCTGCATTTCTTTAGCTATGATGACTGAAGGTTCTCTCTTTCCAAGAGCACAGCCCAGAAGGAGAGGACTCTGCAGTGTGATTGGATGACACTGGGTGGGTGACTCCACACTCTAGGGAAAGGACAGCAGCTTAATTAACAACGTGTCTCAACATTCTCAAACCCTTTCAGGTGTCACAGTATCTGGAAGTCACGATACTCTTTCAGACCACCATAAAATAATGATACAGAGAACTTTTAAAAGGAGAGTACCTAATTTTGGATGAAATCAACTAATATTTATACTTGAGCCTGCCTGGGACAGATCGGTGAGTGGTAGGAGATGCAAAACAAACAAACAAAAACTTTGCAGCTGATAGATTCTATCAAATAATATTTTTTTTAAATTGGTAAAATTTACTAAATTTTAAATAATTTAAAATGTTTTAACTTTAGCCAAATTTCCGTTTTTGCATTCAAATGCTTCGATGTAGTTTATGGGGCCCCAATGTTCTGTATAATCTGAGAACCCCTGACATACATCAGTGAGAGAGCCAAGGAGCAGAGGTATCTGGTCCAAATTCGCAACTAAAATCCCATGTTTATAGCATTCTGGTACTGTTTTATCACAGCATATTTATAGTATTATTTACATAAACAAGATTAATAGATTAATCATAACACCTGTTACCATTAATGGTATCCTATGCAAAACTCCTCAGAGATACTACCTTTTCGACCTTCCCAGCCCCTCTGTGAAATCTGAATTTTACTGATAAGGAAACTGAGGTTGACAGAGGTTAAGTACATTGCCAGAGATTGTACAGCTAGTAAGGGAGAGAGCTAGATTTGAACCCAGGACATCTAACTTCAAAGCTACTACAAGATATTGCTTCTTAAAGGAAGGCCAAGAATAGCCCCTAATCCTGGCTTAGCAGGCTCAGAACTTTAGAAGACGTTGGGCTGGGACATTCTGCTGGTCTGCAGCCACAGAGAGCAGTTGTGTTCTTTAGTTGATTCATCAGACGCTCTTGATTCCTCCTTCCCCCACCTCCACCCCAGCAAATCCTGCAAAGGGAACAATGTCATCAATCTAAATGAGCATTTTGCCAAAATTTTTTTTTCCTGAATATCTGGAGAAATAGTTGGATTCCAGCAAGCACGGCTTTAAATCCCAATGAAACACACGTTGTGGGAGTAGCTGTCCTTTAACAACTAGAGAATTGTGAAAATGAAAGCCAGAGATTAAAAAGTCTTCCTAGGAGCAGGTGGGAGGACCTCCAGCTCTTTGGAGCCTACTGCTTCTATTCTGAATTTTGGGTTTATGGCTAATTTTACTGATACCTAAAAGCAAGATATCCCCCCTTCCCTGATTGATTTGACTCTAACATTTGATGATTCTGTTAGAACTGTAGTTGAGCTGACGTCACTGACTACTGGACAAGGTTTGTGGAGTGCCCACATTTGCCAGGCACAGTGCTGAGAATCAGGGACTCACGCATGAGGACAAGATGGTTCCTGACCCCAAGTGTGGAACTTAGCATCTGGACAGGGAGAGGAGCGCAGAGCAAAGTGATGTACACAGTTCAGTGTGCAGAGAGCTTAGAGGGGAGCCAGCATGACACTCTTTGGGATCAGCATCTCCAGCTCAGTTCAGAGGCTCACTGCCATCCACATACACAAATATTAGCATTAGATGTGTCCCTAATGCCCCTGGGCGGGTGAAAGGCTTGATATTGTTACTATGACCGTGTAGTTGTTATGACCATGGAGCTCTTTACGAGCATTTTAATTAAAGCAATCCATGTTTATAGTAAATAATAATAATAACATTAAGCAGCTCAGAATGATATAAAATGAAATGTAAAAGTCCCCCGTTCTGTCTCCCAGCCCTGCTCCCTAGAGGTGATCACTAGTAACATTTTTTCATTTTCTTGTATACTTTATAAGAAATTTTATAGACATAGTGTGTATGTATATATATGCATATATATTCCTTTTTACATAGATGAGATCTTGCTTTTTCCTTAAATAATAAAACTTTAACACTTTTTCATAACTCTCCATATAGCTTTATTTCACTCTGTTATTCTCTTTCATTCCTTTCAATAGCCACATATTAGTACATTGAATGACTATAGGTGCCAATATTTATTTACTGAGTCTTCTGCTAATGGACAGTTGTTTCCAGAGTGATGTAATTTCACACAAGCTACAATGAATATATTTATATATGAGAATATATATATTTGACATGAATGAATGTATCTATGGGATAAATGCCAAGAGGTATAATCACAGGGTCAAAAGGAATTTTGGCAGACATTGCCAAAATGTTAGACTAATTTATCTTCTTACTGATCATGAGCAAGAGAGCTGCAGTTTTCTTTTTCAAGAAATATATAGCCAGCCCTCCATATCTGTGGGTTCTGCAACCACAGATTCAACCACTTGTGGATTGAAAATATTTGGAGGAAAAAATTACTTTAGCACCAAACATGTACAGACTTTTTTTTCTTGTCATTATTCCCTAAACAATAACAATCATTCACGTAGTATCAGGCATTATAAGTAATCCAGAGATGATTTAAAGTATACAGGAGGATGTGTGTAGATACAGGCAAATAGTACACCATTTCATATAAGGGACTTAAGCGTTCGTGGCGTCCGTGGGAGGTCCTGGAACCCACTCCCCACAGACACCAAGGGACAGCTATACTTGAGCATAATCCATTTGTTCACCCAAGCACTGGTGCAGCTTTGAAAGCAAAGAGAGGTTTGCACCTCATATTTGGAAAACATCTAAGCAGAACCCTGTGTCATTTGCTAGTATTAAGAAAAGGAAGTGGCAGAGCTCCACGTTCAAAAGGCCTCTCATTTTCTGAATCTTTTTTCTAAAGTCTTTAAACTGCTGTGTTGTAGGAATTTAGTTTAGGAGTTTACTTGAACTTTGGGTTCATGTGCAACTTGGCTTTTAATCAATCTCCTGTTGTGGGAGGAGAGCTGTAACAGGATCCAATTTTGTGAATCTCTCTATTACGTATGTAAAGCCCTTAGGTGCTAAGATGTAGAAAGGTAAGTTAAGGAAAATGGGGGAGATCAATTAGTGTCTTTTGCTTAATTAAACACAGTCCTGTTGAGTCCCAAAGACTAGGCTCTATTTAAAGTTGATCTGCCTGTTACCACTCCTCTTTGGTATGGAAATTTGTGGGAACAGTCAGGTTAGTCAAAAAAATGTCAAGAATCATTTTAGGGTCTTTTACTTTATGCCTGGCAGAGCATGGAAAAATATTAGCTTCTAGGGCTAGACGACTGGGATCTCCGAGTAAAAGGCTTCAAGGTTAGTCATTACTATGCAATTCTGCTGCTGTGTTAGTGCCAGCCCAGGATCAACAACTGCTAAAAAATCAGACTCCTCTTATCAGAAAGAAGGTTTTTTTCCCCCCAATTTCTAATTATTAGGGCATTTTTACCACTTAATTGTGCATCGTGTCTCTTGGAACAGAATTGAGTTGTCAGAAAATCAAAACTTTAATGACTAAAATTTTTTAAACATAACTAAAAAGGAACTTTGATTTATAATCTTGTTTCAAAATGCTGATATGGCTTTTGAAGTTTACAGCAAACATGCCTAGGATATGATGGGGACTTGAGAGAACATTTTGTTTATAAGCTGTCTCCCGTGTCAATCCAGACGTTTCGGAAGGGCCCAGAGAGGGACTCAGCCCAGTGCCTCTCACAGTTGTTTGCAGAACATGGCAAACAGACACTCTGAGACTTGCGCGACCCAAGAGAGACACATGCATTGCATTTAATTAAAGTAACTTAGTAAACTTTCTGGAAGATCCTCTCCCCGCCCCCCACCCCACTTCATGTCTAAAAAGAAACGTAACTAAGCACTAAAATATTTTTCTTTCTGCCAGTGTTTTGGGGTTTTTCTTGGCTCATTTTTTTTCAGCTCAGGCAGTATGGAAAAGTTTATTGCCTTGCAGACATGTCTCTGGGCAGCTGAGGAAATAAAAAGGAAGCACAACCTAGTCTGTTTCTTTTCTACCAGGAGAGTAAATGCCCTCTGCCTTTGAAAGTAAGGAAGCTTTTTATGAAAGACCTTGGAGGTCTTTGCTGGGGATGGGAAAATCTACAGATAAATATTTTAGATTTGTCAGCATGATAGGAAACAGCTCAACACTCTAAGTTTTTGTTTTATAGATACATATAATAGAGAAATGAATTTTTAGTCATGTCAGTAAGTAGAGAAATTGACTGTAGTCTTGGGGGTATTTAAAAATATTTTAAAACGATTTTTATGAAAGAAAAAAAATGGGACAGCCTTTTCAGATATTTTAGCCTAGGCTACAATTAATAGTCCCTAACCAAGAAACAAACTCCTCAAGATAATTAGGTTTTCTTTAAGTAGCTGCTATTAACATAATAAAAAGAGTGAAATTTTAACTTTCACTTCATTTCTGAAAGGCAACTTGTATTTTAATTCTTGATCCCCCCTCCAAAAATAAAAATAAAAAGACTAGTAAATGGATGGGTAGATAGACACACCAACATACTGGCTGTTTACCGGAAGAAAAACTGGAATGCAGTTTCTTTGATGGCAAAACCACATAAAATTGCCATTTTTGTAGGTTAAAATGACCCAATCTTGGCAATTTTTAATATTTTAACCTAATAGAATATGTATCTCAAGCACCTTTAACTTTAGTTTGCCTTTACTAAGCATTTAGAAATTCATGCAAATCATCCACCATGTTTATGAAACATCGTTCTCATAGAGAAGTCGCATACCTGGAGATCTTGTTGGTGCTTTAAATCCTACGTGCTTGATTTCTTTAAAAATTCCTCAGTCTTCACGCAGCTAATAAGCGGCAGTAATAAAGCCCTCGCTTGTCCAGTTGCCAACCTTCCCATTTGGCCAGCAAGCTCTGGCTTGAAACTCCACACTGGGCTCTTGTCCATTTTTCGTGAGTCTCCTCATCCCCACCCTTTTCTTAGCCAGCACTCTGGACAACAGTCAGAAATCAGAAGGGCTTTATTTCCTTAAGCAAGTCACTTCTTTCAGCGTTTCTGGCATTGCTTTTGGTGCAGTGGCTTTCAAATTGATGACCACAGCCCACAGTGAGAAATACATTTTACATAATGACTGAGCATACAAGTAGTTTGTGTCTGTAACTCAAACAAAAGTTTCACAAAACAATCCTTACTCTTAATAAATGCAATGAACTCTGTTGCTTTCCAGTCTACGCTAGTCCATTTTTTAAAAGGTCCTGCTTGCTACCCACTAAATTGATTTCACAACCCACTTATGGGTTGGGACCCATAGTTTGAAAAACACTGCTTTAGTGTGCTTGATTCAAGCCGGGAATTTTAAGTCTTGGCAGGCAATCATAGGCTTGCTTATATCGGCAGAAAAAAGCAGGACTATTCATCGCTAGGAACCTGGTAAAAACATCCTTTGGCAGCTTTCAGAAGGCTTTTTTAACAGCAGTGGAAATAAACAGGTATTAAATCTATTCATGGAGGATAGCCTAACCAAAAAATAACAAGGGGTTAAAAAAAAAAAAAAAAGGTGCCACATACTCTCTGAAGGTAGATGGAATCCCACAGAACCTAGTTCTAGAACTCTACGTCCAACTGCAGCTGTCAGCTGACAACAAAAGCAGGTTGGCCTGTTTTCCAGGTAGTAAGAAATGTAGATATTTCAGATGCAGGCGGTGGAGAAGAAAACTCACGATGTTGGTTTAGGAAGCCTGGCTCTGCAACTGCCAGTCATACTTCATTTCTGGTTAAGGCCAGGAACTGGGTCTTCTCTGGGCTTCCAGCCACTGGCTTTCTTCATCCATGCGTTGGCCTTCACCCAGGCTTCCTTTTACTACTGTGGGTCACAGCTTGTCCTGCTCTGGTCACTTGGGTGAAAATTTGTCTTCCAGATTTGGGACAGACTAAAAGGTGCTTTTAAAATCTAAAGGAAGTCATGTATTGGGTGTTCCTGATACCATGATGTGTTAATGTACCAAATCAGAACCCTATTTGGAGCAACTTCGGCACTGCAGCTTTTGTGAAGCTATAGTGTAGAGAAAATCCAAGATAAGTGCACAGTAAATTCTGTGTTTGGCGGTTTTCATTATTTATATGAGTAAATGTTCCTTTCTCCTCTTGGCCTTTGGCTACTGGTGTTTCCTTTTTAAGCTCATGCCAAAGCAGGGTGGGAATTTATCAGATGACAATAGACAGTGGGCTGGATCTCATCAGTCCAGGAGCATAAATTTGAATTGTTTCCTTACAGTGCAATGTTAGGTTCTGCCTTCAGACTTTCCTGCTCCCCACACCATCCAGAAAACATTTAAAAGGCCATCAGAAGAACTTCCTGATGATAAAGATTCTTGCAAGGATTGCAGAATAAAGCTGGGGCATCTCTCCCATTAGAAGTGAATTCTCTCTCTCTGTCTCAAATCGACCAGGAAAAGCAGGAAGAACGTTCTGCAGGGTATCAGAACCCCTGAAGACGACTCTCATTTCACTTACAAGCTAGAAGGCAGTGGCCTAGTAGAAGTTACATTTCCCTATGACTGATTTTTCTCTTCTCTAGCCTAGGAAAACCAGTCTTAGCCTACATTGCTCATAGAGTGCACGAGAGCCTTAAATAAGATGATATACTTAAAAATACTATGACAAACATAAAGTTCAACTGCTGGGTTCTTTTTCTGTGTTTAGTCAATCCAGACTTAAAGCAAAGAAGGAGCCCTTTATGTCCTCATAGCCCTGTGAGTCTGAGTTTAGGGCTTAGATCTGCATGAAGGAAAGAGGGTAAAACCAAGGGCACTGGGTAGAGGGAAGCCGGGCAGTTATTCAGTGGCAAAGAAAGGAATACGAAAAGGAAACGTGTAGGTGGCTGTGTAAGACCCACTGCTTTGTGTCTGCACTTGATGGTGGATGTTCCAGAAGCTCTCAAGAAGAGCCTGGACTTCCACAAGCCACAGGGCCTTTAAAAGGTTGCTTGTGTACCTACTTCTCACAAATGTTGGATTTTAGCCACTGGAACTTACCCAACTTCAAATTCTGTCAAACTTGATCTTCAACTTCTTAATTTACAGCGGCACATTGAAATTGAAAGGAAGGAGGGCCATTTACAACCCCACTCTTGTGGTCCTCCCAGAACCCCATCCCACCTAGGCTAGAAAATGTAGAACGTGCCCCTCCTCATTGCAACAGGCTTGCTCATCAGAGGAATAAATGTAAAGAAAGGTGTAGCAAATGGTGTTTTCAGGGCAAGGGAGAGATGCTGTGATGAGGAAACTTTGTTTCAATATAAAATTTCTATTTCTTCTAGTCATATCATGATATTAGACCTGAAACTGAGTTTCAACATGAATAAACAACTCTGCTAGTGAAATGCAATGAGCTTGAATCGAGTGCCCTCAGCCTAAGAGTGGATCAACATTCTTCAGCTATATCTACAAGCAATCTAAACGTTTGTCCACATGCAGATTTTTGAGATGTTTAGAGGAGAAGAACCTAATAGTTGAGGCTGAAATATTAAACTGTATGCATTAAGTCGGCTGTGCACAAAATTCATTCCTTAGCTAATGATGGCGACAGGGTTGGGTGGTGAAGAAATAGAGCATGTCTCAGATTTCTTTCTTTCTTCACATCTATAGGCATTTTCTTGAACCAACCTAAAAGAGAGTATAAAAAATAGAATGCTTTCTTTAGAGAATAATGATTTTATAAAAGGATGTTGGTATTGTTGAACCCTGTGTTGCTGATAAAGGCTTAAAAATGGGAAGATGTCTCAGTCAGTTTGGCTGCTGTAACAAAATACCATAGAGTAGGTGGCTTAAACAACAAACATTTATTTCCCATAGTTCTGGAGGCTGATAAGTTTAAGATCAAGGTGCTAGCAGATGTATTGTCTGGTGAGACCCCACTTCTGGTTTGCTGATGGCTGTCTTCTTTTTATGTCCTCACATAGCCTTTCCTCGGTTCATGGGGAGGGAGGGGAGAGAGAGACAGACAGACAGAGACAGACAGAGAAAGAGGGAGATCTCCATATTCCTCTTCTTATAAGGACACTAATCCGATTGTGAGGGTCCCACCCTTATAACCACGTAATCTAAACCTATCTACCTCCCAAAGGCCCCACCTCCAAATACCATACATTGGGGGTTAGGGCTTCCACATATGAATTTGGGGGTAGGGGTTGCTACACAAACATATAGCTCATAACAAGGCATACCCTCCAAATGAACATAGAAAGTGCTAAAAAGCTTCTAACCTTAATAATCAATGTAATGCAAAATCACATTTATTCTAGGTTAGGGATGCTAATTTAGCAATTGTTTATATGATAGCAGAAGTACCGTTTTCTTGGGCATTTTAGTTCCATTTGAGACCTAGGAAATAACCAGGCAGTTAGGGTTAAATGGTCTGTCTTCCAGGGGAAAAAAAAAAAAAGATACATGTGACATCAGAAATTGGTTCTATAGCTCTTGAGAGAAAGATAATAAATAATTATCTTTCAGCCAGGGTGTCCAGGTGTTCATAACCATTTTTGTGCCATGGACCCCTTTGGCCATCTGGTGAAGTCTGTGGACCCCTTGTCAGAATAATGCTTTTAAGTGTATGAAATAAAATACATAGGATTACAAAGGAGACTAATTATACTAAAATAGAACTTTATCTTGGACTTTTGGGGACCATGATCCATGGCCCACAGATTAAGAACTCCAAGTACTTGAAGCCCAGAAAATAAGTAAGAGAAAGTAATAAGGTGGAAAAAAGCAACGTTTTTAGTATGCTATAATTAATGTCTTACAAGGCAACATGAGGATGAAATGCAAAGTTCTGAACTGATCTAAAAGTAGCATAAGAGCTCATCACAGTGCTTGAGGAGAGAGCCCCTGAGAATGGCCAAAATTGGGACTGCGGAAACCAGAGCTTCTTTCACGGATTTTCCCCTCTCCTATGAACTTTCTGGATGTTTCTCAATATTATAATAGATGTTTCCATTTTGCCCTTGAGGAAGTGGGCATGGTCACTTCTATTGTAAATGGTTCCACTTCTGCCTTTATGGAATTGAGGTACCAATCAAATTATATTTTCTGAAAGTGGAAGATTAAAATATGGATATGAGGAATGCATAGTGCATATTCGTTAGTGAACAGTTCTGAGCACCTGCTGCATTGGGTGCTGTGCTGGCTGCTGGAATTATAGGCAGTTTGAGACAACGTCCGTGTTCACAAGAAGTTAAAAATCTGCAGGCAGTTCCAGACAAGTAAGAAGACAATGCTTTCAATACAACGTGATTAACTGATTTTTAAAAAATTTGTTTTCTCAAATGTTACAACTTAGAGGGTTGTGATGTGTCTTTTTTTCTATAATTTTGGACTCTTTTTAAGTGAAAAAGATGTCATTCTTTTGTAAAAATGATAATATTATGCTACCTATTCAAGAAGCAAAAATGTGTTTTTCTTGGAGATGCTGAGCAGAGCTTTAGAGGCCACATAGTCTATCCCCCGCCTTTGGGCAAGACATTCGCAGACTTCACAAATATAATGAAATCTGCTTGATTTTTTACACATTACACAACCTCTCTTAGCAAGTCTTGCCAGTTTTAACAATGCTCAAATTATTTCTCATTTCTTGTCCAGTTTCTTTATAGTATACTTTATCTGTTTCTCTCAGTTCTGAAAATGGAGATTAGCCAGACATCATAATAGCTTTTATGTACTTCATATGTTTTATCAAATGAAATAATAATGAATTCATGCGAGAGTGAATAAGTGTACGTGCAAGGCATCACAAATTTGTTCTGTTTTGTACTCTGTAATTCTGGCCCCTTTGATTTTCTGCATATCTTCTGTGTTCCAACATCATTATGGGTTTCTTTAACCCACCTTAAATCCCCAAACCCCTCTTAAGATGAGAAATATAGAACTAGACTTCTGCCTAT